>NC_057797.1:713074828-713255469 GCF_018294505.1 Triticum aestivum | reverse complement strand
CACCCCGCGCCCCTCACCCGCCGCCGCCGCCCTATAGCCGCCGCCGCCGCCCTATAGCCGGAGCCTCGCCGAGGTTGTCCCGCGCCGCGTCTCTTTTTCTCCCCTCGGTTCAGTTTTTCTTCTAAGCCGTTCCGGTTCTTTCTTAACCGTTCCGGTTTTCTTTCGTTCTTTGTTTCGGTTTTCTTTTCCGAAAACCCTAGATCGGTTTTCGTTCTTCTTTTGGGCCGTTCATCTCAACGAACGTGATCACCGATTATTCCCCGGTTAACGACGCTCGTTCGTTTAATCGTTCTTCTTTTTCTTTTCGTCGGATTTATTCCGCGATCGTGATCTCAGATCCGATCTTCGTTCTAGTCTTTCTTCTCGCTCGTTTATCGGAATCAGGTGATTCAAGCGCCTGGAGTTTCGTTTCGAAACCGCCGTTCCGTCTAATCAACTTAAACAAGTTTTTGCTACGGTAAAATTTGACCTAGTTTCAACTTGCTAGAACCGAGTTGTTTTCTTCTGCCGTTTGTTTTCTGTTTCTTTGTTCGGTTCGTTCTTTCTTTGCAACCGGAGTTCTTAAGTTGAACTTTCTGGTTTGATCTCTTGTTCAAGTTTTACCTGTGCATTAGATGAGTACTTATTGTGTGCTTGTTGTTTGTCTGCGATAGATCACCCAGATTACGCCGCTTGTTACTTCGAAACCCTAGGTCTCGCGGATCATCAGCAAGGCAAGTAACACTTTGATCATACCTTTTCTACAACCCAGTTTTATTGCATTAGATCAATCCTCTCACATTGCATGATTAGGATCTAATTAAACTGTGGGATGGGAAGTAGATGAGGTAGTACCTATCACCTGTATTATTATGAAACCTTTGGGAGTTACTTCTATGTTTGCTTATTATGCCATGCTATGCTAGTAGACGTGGATTGGGTGAGTGATATCCATGACAGATGTGAGTTGATAATTTTTAATGGTTTATCTAAGGTGGCCACTTAAACACACATCTGGGTGGATTGAGGCACCTGATGTCTATTAGGACTTGCCTGTTTTATTTTGGACCGCCACCCAGGCTCAAAGGGATCATAAGATAATTCATGCTAGAAACTTCCGTGTGCGGCCACATGCTACTATGGGCTCTGGCATAGTTGACTAAGTTGTGCAAACTCTTACGGGGTGGACTAGCAGATGTAGGGGTTGTAGGTGGTACGGTCTACCCCACATGTAAGGTGCTAGCGCTTCTGAAAGACTATGTCTCGGTCATCCGTTTCTCAAACACCATGTAGTGCGAGAAAACAAACGGAGGCGATCGAGTCATGTGGGGAAAAGTGCGCAAACCTCTGCAGAGTGTACAACCTAATCATGATTAGCCGTGTCCCCAGTTATGGAAAACTTTAGTATCTAGTACTTGAATATCATGTGAATCTCATCATGTTACTTCTAATTAATGTTGTTGGGTTTTAACTGTTCACTTAATTGGGATCGGAATGCTGTCAACCATTCTCGATGTTCAACAACCACCATGATAGTTAAATAAACTTATTCCTTTGCAGTAGGGAAAAACTGGCTTTACGCAAAACTGTAACCATAGAGCTTTCCACCAGCCATATATGCATATAGTATAGCTGTTTCATTCCATTACTCTCTATGTGTTACTTTGCCAGCATATTCCATGTGCTGACCCATTTTCGGGCTGCAACTTTCATGTTGCAGACTTTTCAGACGACGAGTAAGGTGCTTTTAGGTCGTGGTTCTATTCTCAGTGATGCCGTTGGAGTTGATGGACCCATTTATCTTCCGAGTCTTCCGCTGTTATCGTTATTAGATGGCCTTAAGCCATATTTATTGTAATAAGTTATCTTTTGAGACAACGATGTAATAAGTGTGTGATTGCCACTCTGCTATAAATCCTTCGATGTACTGTGTGGTGTCAGCATTACTGATCCAGGGATGACACCAGAGCACAGTAGACTTGATCCATTCGGGTCGGGTCGCCACACCCCTTGTGACGATCGCCCGCCCATCCTTCACCACCTTCAGGAAGACTTCTAGAGCATTATCATGGTACCATGAATTATATACTTTAACCTTAGTTGCCTCCACTCTGGTCATGTAGTTTGCAAGATAATCATCAGTAAATAGCTTGGGAAATCACTAAAAAGAGAAAAATATCAGATACTGAGGTCTAATAGAGTAACTTGTTGTGGGCAGGGGGAAAAGGCAACACATTACTTACCATCCTAAAGTTCACTGTTGTCTTCGACAATGTGTAAATAAAGAGCTTAATTCCAATCACCCGTTTCTTTCGCCTAACAATCTTTCTTAGTTTCCTCACTTGACGCTTGTTCATGAATATCTCATTGCCCCATACGCAAAAGGGATCAAAGTGTGGATCAGTACCCCTCAGATATGTACCTACAAGCAACCAGTAAATGTTAGAAGCTAAACTGAGATTGCACAAATGATGTAAAATACAACTACCTACGTTCCTAAGTACAAGTATTTTTTCGAGATTTCAATATGAACTACATACGGATGTATATAGAATTATAGATATAGTTTAGATTATAATCTAGATTCACTCATTTTGCTCCTTACATAGTCTATATTGGAATCTCTAAAAATACTTATATTTAGGAATAGATGGTGTATAAGACATGGGATGCAGCTAACCTCGACGGCAAACAACAACATCGCCTATTGGAGCCCTGTGTAAGTACATGGAAAGCCAATTTAACTACAACACGGTTAACATCCACCAAAAATAGCAAATGATAATAAAACGGCATCATCTGTAGTGATATCTTCATTTCGAAAGAGTAGCACACAGTAGCAAAGGGACGGATTAAAAATGGATACAACTGTTAATTGCAATAGGCTTAACAACATCCTAATTCATGTTTTGTAAGTTTGTAGCCATTGAAATACAACTCTTTAAAAATGGATACAACTGTTAATTGCAACAGGCTTAATGGCCATTGAAACCGGTACTGATAAAAATGCAATTGGCAGAGTTAAACATCACAGAGCAGGTGCTACCAAAGCAGATAATGGCCCAGTTGTCTACAAAAAGGTAGGGAAAATAGCTCAAACTTGTTAGGCATGTTTACTACAACATGCTTAATACATCGACAGCACAAAACATAGCCATTAATTGCAACTGGTATTTGTAAGATTGAACAAGTGGGTACTTACTTGGTAAGTCCTGAGAGGTAGTTGCTAGGGCACTTCATCTTGGCCAGAGCCTGCCCAAAGTCAGCGGCGGTGGAGGCGAGCTGTTCCTCTAGGTCGAAGCGTGGATCAGTGCCACTGACATGTGTACCTACAGGCAACCAGTAAATGGTAGAAGTTAAACTGCAATTGCACAAATGATGTGAAATACTGTAAGACATGGGATGCAACTAACCTTGACGGCAAACAACAGCATCGGCTGTTATGACCCTGCGTAAGTACATGGACAAGCATGTTAAGTACACCAGGGTTAGCATCCACCAAAAAAAGCAAATGGGGCAGCATCTCTAGTATATCTTCATTGCGGAGAGTAGCTTGGTAGCAAATGGACAGATTAAAAAATGGATACAACTGTTAATTGCAACAGGCTTAACAACATCCTAAGTCATGTTTTTTAAGTTTGTAGCTATTGAAATGCAACTATTTAAAAATGGATTCAACTATTAATTGCAACAGGCTTAATAGACATTGAAACTGGTACTGATAAAAATGCAATTGGCATAGTTAAACATCACAAGGCATGTGTTGCCAGAGCAGAGAATGGCCCAGATGTCTATACAAAGGTAGGGAAAGTAGCAAAAACGTGTTAGACATGTTTACTAGAACATGCTTAATACATTGACCGTATAGAACATAGCCGTTAATTGCAACTAGTATTGGTAAGATTGAACTGGTGAATACATACTTGGTAAGTCCTGAGAGGTAGTTGCTGGGGCACTTCATCTTGGCCAGAGCTCGCCCAAAGTAAGCGACGATGGAGGCGAGATGTTCCTCCGGGTTGAAGCGTGGATCAGTGCCACTAACATGTGTACCTACAGGCAACCAGTAAATGGGTAGAAGTTAAACTACAATTGCGCAAATTATGTGAAATACTATAAGACATGGGATGCAACTCACCTTGACGGAAAACAAAAGCATCAGCTGTTATGACCCTGCATAAGTACATGGAAAGGCATGTTAAGTGCAACAGGGTTAGCATCCACTAAAAATAGTAAATGGGCAGCATCTCTAGTGATATCCTGAATCATGTATTGTAAGTTTGTTGCTGGTATTGGTGAAATTGAGCTGGACATGCTAATATTTGAACATCACACAATGTGTAGTACTGAAATAAACAAGGCACGAACATGCTTAATACATCAACCGTACAAATCATAGCCGTTGCAAGTGGTATTGGTAAGATTTAGCTGGTCAGATCTTACCTGTTAAGTCCTGGGGGGTAGTCGCCGGGGGACTTCATCTGGGCTAGAGCCTGCACCATGTCGGCGGCGGCAGAGGCGATGTGTTCCTCTGGGTCAACACGCAGAGCGGCCATCGCGCCATGGACCGCCATCAGCTCCTGGCGGGGGGGATTTGGAGGCATGAGGATGTTTTGCAGGCGCGATTTACACAATCAGGCCAGGGACTTGATAGAGATTGGTGGGTTACCTGTCTGGATCCGAGCAGAACATAGATGTGGTTGAAGCTGTGGTTGCGGCGGCGGTGGTTTGAGATGCCGGTAGGGGGAGGCGCGAGGGAGGTGGATACTGAGGGGAAGGGGATGTGGTTGGAGGAATAAATTCTGAAATCGCGCGCCTAATGAAAATTTCGGTGCAAAATTTGAAACTTCGGCGGGGGAAACACACAACACAGACGAAGTGCATAAAATACTCGTGTGCGAGAAAAAAGAAAGTTTGCAGATCTTGTCTCCAAAAAATGTACACATGTACTTGATTTTTCATTCAATGGTATGCCTAGTTTATTAGGAAATATCGCACAAGTAACTGACTTATGGGTCATTAACGCAAAAAACGCAGACGGGTACGGCATAGAAACCATATGTTTTATGATCTTCTAATGATTAACACAAAAAACGCACACGGGCACACATGCTAATCAACGCTCAAAGCCCTCAAAGGATACTCTTACCGACATTGTACATTAATACTACAAACTTAAAGTACTACTGGTAATTTGCTCTAATACTACAAACTTAAACTACTTCTCACATGCTACCATCAGGGCATGCTGGCCAGACGCCGGCGTTCTCCTTCCCGGCCTTGTAGGCAGCAACCCACCATGCTTTGATCTCTGCCCAGAAATCCTCACCACGGCGTGCGGCCTCTTTTTTCTTACGGTGGAGGGACTCTCTTTTCTTGACTGCTTCTGCCTTTTCCACTCATTCTATGCGGCTTTGGCAGCCTCTGGATCCACCACCCATTCGGCCATGGCAGACTCAAAGTCCGCCCATGTAACTGTCTGGCCGGCGGTGGCGATGAACTCGGCGCGGCGAGATGCCATCGCTTCCTTACCATGTGTGCGGTCGCAGGCGGCGACGAACGCGGTGTGACGGGATGCTATTGCTTCCTTACCAGTTACTGTGCGCCGTGGTGCCATGGACGATGCCTAAAGAGAGCTCTGGGACGAAGGGTCTGGGTAACCCTACAGTGCGGTGGTATTCAAGAGCTCAACAATAAACGACAACAGAAATTTGGCTTCCCTTACAATTTTGCTCATTCATTATCGCACACGGTTCATCTCCGTTGCTTCCGGAAATAGTGTGCACTGAGCCTATTGTGGTTATGGTTGGACGGAACCCCAGCCACGCGGATCACGCGTGTGCATCGTTGGATGTGCCATGATCGAATGGAAATCCACGTCCCTCACATCACACCCGTGCATCTGTAGCTGGATTGGATTTATATGTGCTAAATGCCTAGAAAATGCACATAATCCCCTAAATATGGTAAATGAGCCCGGAAAAATGCCAAATTTGAACACGGTGATTTGCAGGGTGTATGTTCGTCATAGAAAAAACTCTAGGGCAAAGAACGAAGAAAACTTGGATTCCCCTTTCGAAAGCATGGAACTTCCTCGGTGATGGTTCGATTTATGAAGGGCGTGCATGACAACATAAGCCAAAACTTCTCAAATTTTTACCTAGGCATGGTGAGGTCATACCATGGCACCATGTCAGGCGTCATGTTTTTTAAGCATTTATTTCATTTTTTCAATAGTTTAAAACCCAACAAACAGACATTTGTGGTTGACTATTGCCACACATTTCATCGAAATATCTGTACATTCCTTGAAAAAGGCATGAGAATTTACTAAATGGCACAAGCATGATTGTTTGAACTTGAATTATACGCATTAATGCCTAGGAAATGCACATAATCCCCTAAATATGGCAAATGAACCCGGAAAAGTGCCAAATTTCAACACGGTGATTTGCAAGTTGTATGCTCATAATAGAAAAAAAACTCGTGGACACAGGACAAAGGACAAAGGAAATTTGGACCCCCCTTCAATCTTGGCGATTTCCCCCTCGAAACCATGAAACTTCCTTGGTGATGGTTTGATTTATGTAATGCACGCATCACGACATAAGGAAAACATTCTCCAATCTTTACCAGGGATGGTGAGGCCATACCATGGCACCATGCCAGGCGTCATGTTTTCCAACCATGTGTTTCATTTTTTGTATAGTTGTTAACCGAGCAAATGACGCATTTATGGTTGACTATTGCCACACATTTCGTTCAAATATCTGCCCATTCCTTGTAAAAGGCATGAGAATGTGCTAAATAACACGAGCATGGTTTTCCAGACCGTTCTTGGGCACCTTTTCATGCACCGATTGTTCGAATTTGAATTATGTCCATTATTGCCTTGAAATGCACATAATCCCCTAAATATGGTAAATGAGCTCGGGAAAATGTCAAATTTGAACACATTGCATTTGAGGCGGTATGTTGATCATTGGAAAAAAACTGAATGACAAACTAGGACGGAAATTAGGATTCCCCTTCAATCTTGGGGATTTTCCCTCTCGAAAGCATGGAACTTCGTCGGTGATGGTTCGATTTATGAAGGGCGTGCATGACGACATAAGCCAAACCTTCTCAAAGTTTTACCAGGGCATGGTGAGGTCATACCATGGCACCATGCCAGGCGTCATATTTTTTAAGCATTTATTTCATTTTTTTCTATAGTTGAAAACCCAACAAACAAACATTTGTGGTTGACTATTGCCACACATTTCATCGAAATATCTGTCCTTTTCTTGTAAAAGGCATGAGAATTTACTAAATAGCACGAGCATAGTTTTCTAGGCCGTTGTTGTGGACCCTTTCATGCATCGGTTGTTTGAACTTGAATTATGCGCATTAATGCCTAGGAAATGCACATAATCCCCTAAATATGGCAAATGAACCGGAAGAAGTGCCAAATTTCAACACGGTGATTTGCAGGTTGTATGCTCATCATAGAAAAAAAACTCATGGACAAAGGACAAAGGAAATTTGGATCCCCCTTCAATCTTGGTGATTTCCCCCTCGAAACCATGAAACTTCCTCGGATGATGGTTTATTTTATGAAAGGCGCGCATCACGACATAAGGAAAACATTCTCCAATTTTTACCAGGGCATGGTGAGGCCATACCATGGCATCACACAAGGCATCATGTTTTCCAACCATGTGTTTCATTTTTTGTATAGCACGAGCATGGTTTTCCAGACCGTTCTTGTGCACCTTTTCATGCACCGATTATTCGAATTTGAATTATGTGCATAATTAATGCCTAGAAAATGCACACAATCCCCTAAATATGGTAAATGAGTTTGGAAAAATGTCAAATTTGAACACGTTTCATTTGAGGCGGTATGTTGATCGTTGGAAAAAAAACTGAATGACAAACTAGGACGGAAATTTGGATCCCCCTTCAATCTTGGTGATTTCCCTCTCGAAAGCATTGAACTTCCTCGGTGATGGTTCGATTTATGAAGGGCCTGCATGAAGACATAAATCAAACCTTCTCAGCTTTTAACCAGGGCACGGTGAGGCCATACCATGGCACCATGCCAGTTGTCATGTTTTTCAAGCACATATTTCATTGTTCTATAGTTGATAACCCAGTAAATGACGCATTTGCGGTTGACTATTGCCACGCATTCCATTGAAATCTCTGCCCATTCCTTGTAAAAGGCTTGGCAAATTACTAAATACCACGAGTATGGTTTTTCCGGACCGTTCTTGTGCACACTTTCATGCAGCAATTGTCTGAATTTGAATTGCATGAATTAATGCCTACAAATGCACATAATCCCCTAAATATTGTAAATGAACCCAGAAAAGTGTCAAATTTCAACACGGTGATTAGCAGGGTTTATGCTCATCGTAGAAAAAACACATTTGGATTTCCATTCAATCTCGAGGATTTACTATCGCACACGATTCATCTCCGTCGCCTCTGCGAACCGTGTGTATTCACTCACACATGCAAAAGGAAGAGAAAACCCTCGCCCACTTCATCTCCACTCACTCGCCGCGGACTCCTCCGCAACTCTGCGCCCTAAGCTCGACGACCGTTGGCGGCGGGCGTAGGTCGCGCTCCAAACGACACCAGATTTCGCCTCCACCACTTTCCGCCGCCTATCTGCACCGACATTCTAGACTCTGGTCGACTGGGGTTTTCTGCGGGATTGGGTCGGTGATTTTTCTCATGGAGAAGGTAATCAACTTAATTAGCGAAATATTCACTCATCTCCTATCGCAGTCCGTCCGTCGCTGTTAATCAACCAGCGGAAATCGCCATGGAATCATTTTTGTTCTAGCTGATTTGTGGGTGTTCATTCATGTGTGCACAGTGCGAGCACAAATAAGGCAACTGTTGTTGTGGAAGTGCTATCTCACCATTCCGGATGACTTCAGGGAGCACTCGGTATGTTCAATCTGAACCTACCACGGTCGGCATGGCCTAAATTTGTGAACATATACTGTCTGTTGCTACATTATCTATATATTTGCATCAAATCTTTGTTCCATTATCTATTTTTAATTCTATGTTTGTATACTTTGCTTGCATCTATATATGGATATGCTCTATCAGTTACTCCCATATTTGCATCTTGCTCGGTTATTTCAATATATCTAATTTATGATCCTAATTTTCATTTCAAGCAGTATATCCCTTGCTTTGCAAGAACAGGAGTAGAAGGAAATCTTCGGCTTTACTTTGCTGATGACTCCCAGGATGTCATATTGACAACGCGACATGGATTTACAATGTCGGTTAGCGTAAAACTCGATAAAGATGGTCACTCCTATTTTAATGCGGACATTTGGAGAAAAATGTCTAAGTGTTATGAACTGAAAGCTGGCAATAAAATTCTAGTGCGTGCACCACAACCTGGTCTAATTAACATGGATGTTTACTTCCCCAACGTCATCAGCCGATCAAAGCCTGATCGAGGTTAGTGTCCTTTTAACTTTCTCCATGCTGTCATATTACTATTTAAGCAACCAATTGATCACTACTTAAGCAACCAATTGTGATATCATATTCCGACTCTGTTTCTAGGCAGAAACAAATTCTGTTTACCAATTTATGCGCACTATATATTATTCTGTCATGTTCTGAATAAATACTATCTTTCCACCTTTTAAGCAGGATATGTTGGATGCATAGTGAACGATCTGTATGTTGCTAAGCGTACCAAATTTCACTGGAAGGACTTGAAGCATGTCATAAACTTTATTGATAATTTGACAGAGATAGCACAGTGTATGAACACTGGATTTTGGATGGGATTAATTAGACCTATGGTGCACACACTTAACAAGACCAATTGTGTGCACAAAGCGCTGGTAAAAAGTCTTATTTTAATGGCAACAAAAATTGCCCCTGTAGCCGTTCCTGGATTGATTTCCCGGCGTGGTCGAATTACACTTGTGCCTGCTAATAACGCCAAAGTGATTGCAAGGTACTACATTTCCCGCAAAAATGGAACCATTCAAATTAACAAGTTCTCGCTTCTCGTGGCAATGCATCCGTATTGGAAAATTGGAGACACTGTTCTACTCCTGCTTTACCAAGGCATAGGAAGGCTCTTCCTTTTCATTGACGAGATGTCGAGTCGCCGTGATCAAGCTGCTTCCAGTGGATAGTTGTGGTTGTTGGCCCTCAGCCTCTTTAAATGTGCTAGCTGTTACTATATATGTTAAGTATGTAGATATGGACCATATGATTGTTGGCCCTTAGCCTCTTAAAATGTGATAGTTGTTACTAGGTTAAGTATGTAGATATGGACCAAATGGTTGTCAAAACCGTGTTATGAAGATCCTCCTTTTGTTGAATAGTGTAACCACTATATATATGCTACTCAAATGTTGTTACCCAAGTTCATAAATTTTCATGGAAAGTATTAGTATTGTACATAGTTCATTGAGTTTAAGCGTGTGCCCGATGTCCAGAAGGCATTTGCATATTAACTGTCCATATTGCAAATTCACACACATGTTCACATAAGGAAACATATGTGTAACACACTAATCATCGCACACGAGTACTCGTAGACGCATCGTGTGCGATACTCCTAGCCACCGCAAGCAACTAGTTTGCATTTTCCAAAGTTTTTTGTACACACAGAATCACACACGAAGTAACTGTATAGACCGTCTGTGTTGTAATTTCTCATCGCAAATAGTTCATCCGAGTCGGCTGTTTGGCACATATCACACACATCTTGTTTACATGACTCGTTTGTGTTCTTTTGGCTCATCGCAAATATTTCATCCATGTGAACTGTATGCTGCATATCACACACATCTTGTTAAGTTGAACCATTTCTGTTGTGTTCCTTAATCGAAAACAGTTCGTCTGAGTTAACCGTATGTCGTATATCGCACACACATTGATATGGCTGCCCGTTTCTATTGTTCTACCTCATCACAAATAGTTCGAATGAATTAACCGTGTGTCCTGCATCACACACACATTGTTATGGCTGCCCATTTCTGTTGTTCTGCCTCATCGCATACAGTTTGAATGGATTAATTTTATGCCCTGTATTGCACACACAACTAAAATCTTAACCGTGTTTGATGCAGCCATCATCACAAATGTTTTGCACCTTTTTGACGGTTTTTTACACCACCGTTTGTGATTATTGCATCGCACACAGTTTCGGCAAAAGGGTCTCTAATCGTAGTGTCGCATTAGCAATCTCCTGCAGTAGTGACCGAAGGTAGTTCCGAGTCCCGGATGTGATCACACACATGACAAGGAGTCTCAAAATGGTTGAGACATAAAGATCGATATATTGGAAGGCTATGTTTGGACATGGGAATGCTTTCGGATGAGTTCGGGCATTTATCGGAGTACCGGGGGGTTACCGGAAACCCCCGGGGACTCAATGGGCCTTATTGGGCCTTAGTGGGAGAGAGGAGGCGGCCAAGGTGGAGGGTGCCCCCCCAAGCCCAATCCGAATTGGGTGGGGGGGCAGCCCCCCTTTCCTTCCCTCTCTCTCCCCCTTCCTTCCTCTCCTACTCCAACTAGGGAAGGGGGAATCCTACTATCACCGGGAGTAGGACTCCCCCTTGGGCGCGCCATGAGAGGGCCGGCCCTCCCCTCCTCCACTCCTTTATATACGGGGGAGGGAGGCACCCCATAGAGACACAAGTTGATTGTTTAGCCGTGTGCGGTGCCCCCTCCACAGATTTCCACCTCGGTCATATCATTGTAGAGCTTAGGCGAAGCCCTGCATCGGTAACTTCATCATCACTATCATCACATCGTCGTGCCGACGAAACTCTCCCTCGACCTCAACTGGATCTAGAGTTCGTGGGACGTCACCGAGCTGAACGTGTACAGATCGGGGAGGTGCCGTACCTTTGGTGCTAGTATTGGTCGGATCGTGAAGACGTACGACTACATCAACCATGTTGTCATAACGCTTCGGCTTACGGTCTACGAGGGTACATAGACAACACTCCCCCCTCTCATTGCTATGAATCACCTAGATGGATCTTGCGTGTGCGTAGGATTTTTTTGAAATTACTGCGTTCCCCAACAATATGTCGATGACATATTGTTGATCGGAAATTATACTGAATTTCAGAATAGCATAAAAGGATACTTGAATAAGAAGTTTTCAATGAAAGACCTCGATGAAGCTGCTTATATATTGGGCATCAAGATCTATAGAGATAGATCAAGACGCTTAATTGGACTTTCACAAAGAACATACCTTGATAAAGTTTTGAAGAAGTTCAAAATGAATCAAGCAAAGAAAGAGTTCTTGCTTGTGTTACAAGGTGTGAAGTTGAGTCAGACTCAATGCCCGATCATTGTAGAAGATAGAGAGAAAATGAAAGTCATTTCCTATGCTTCAGCCATAGGTTCTATCATGTATGCAATGCTGTGTCGTACCAGACCTGATGTGTGCCTTGATATTATTTTAGCAGGGAGGTACCAAAGTAATCCAGGAGTGGATCACTGGACAGCGGTCAAGAACATCCTGAAATACCTGAAAAGGACTAAGGATATGTTTCTCGTTTATGGAGGTGACAAAGAGCTCGTCGTAAATGGTTACGTCGATCCAAGCTTTGACACTGACCCGGATGACTCTAAGTCACAAGCGGGATACATATTTTTATTGAATGGTGGAGCTGTCAGTTGGTGCAGTTCTAAGCAAAGCGTCGTGGTGGGATCTACATGTGAAGCGGAATACATAGCTGCTTCGGAAGCAGCAAATGAAGGATTCTGGATCAAGGAGTTCATA
Organism: Triticum aestivum; assembly: GCF_018294505.1. NCBI lineage: Eukaryota > Viridiplantae > Streptophyta > Magnoliopsida > Poales > Poaceae > Triticum > Triticum aestivum. Next base: position 713,242,709 of record NC_057797.1, on the reverse strand, counting down.
TCCGATCTAGGTGCCATACCTAGTGCATCAGGTCCAATAAAAATCTTTTGTGACAATACTGGTGCAATTGCCTTGGCAAAGGAATGTAGATTTCACAAGAGAACCAAGCACATCAAGAGACGCTTCAATTCCATCTGCGATCAAGTCAAGGAGGGAGACATAGAGATTTGCAAGATACATACGGATCTTAATGTTGTAGACCCATTGACTAAGCCTATCTCACGAGCAAAGCATGATCAGCACCAAGACTCCATGGGTGTTAGAATCATTACAATGTAATCTAGATTATTGACTCTACTACAAGTGGGAGACTGAAGGAAATATGCCCTAGAGGCAATAATAAAGTTGTTATTTATATTTCCTTATATCATGATAAATGTTTATTATTCATGCTAGAATTGTATTAACTGGAAACTTAATACATGTGTGAATACATATACAAACAGAGTGTCACTAGTACGCCTCTACTTGACTAGCTCGTTAATAAAAGATGGTTAAGTTTCCTAGCCATAGACATGAGTTGTCATTTGATGAACGTGATCACATCATTAGAGAATGATGTGATTGACCTGACCCATCCGTTATCTTAGCACTATGATCGTTTAGTTTATTGCTATTGCTTTCTCCATAACTTATACATGTTCCTATGACTATGAGATTATGCAACTCCCGAATACCGGAGGAACACTTAGTGTGCTATCAAATGTCACAACGTAACTAGGTGATAATAAAGATGCTCTACAGGTGTCTCCGATTTGTCACTCCGATTGTCGGAGAGGTATCTCTGGGCCCTCTCGGTAATGCACATCACTATAAGCTTTGCAAGAAATATGACTAATGAGTTAGTTACGGGATGTTGCATCATGGAACGAGTAAACAGACTTGCCGGTAACGAGATTGAACTAGGTATGATGATACTGACGACCGAATCTCGGGCAAGTAACATACCGATGACAAAGGGAACAAAGTATGTTGTTATGCGGTTTGACCGATAAAGATCTTCGTAGAATATGTAGGAACCAATATGAGCATCCAAGTTCCATTATTGGTTATTGACCGGAGATGAGTCTCGGTCATATCTACATAGTTCTCGAACCTGTAGGGTCCACACACTTAACGTTCGATGACGATCGGTATTATGATTTTATGTGTTTTGATGTTCCAAAGGTAGTTCGGAGTCCCGGATGTGATCACGGACATGATGAGGAGTCTCTAAATGGTCGAGACATGAATATTGATATATTGGAAGGTTATGTTGGGACACCGGAATGGTTTCGGATGAGTTCGGGCATATACCGGAGTACCTGGGGGTTACCGGAATCCCCCGGGGGCTTAATGGGCCTACATGGGCTTTAGTGGAAGAGAGAGGAGGCAGCCAAGAGGTGGGGCGCGCCCAGCCCCCTTTCCTTCTTCTCCTCTTCCCCTTCCTTCCCCTCCTATTAGGACTAGGAAAGGGGGGAAACCTACTCCTAGTAGGAGTAGGAATCCCCCCTTGGGGGCGCACCATGAGGCTGGCCGGCCCCCTCCTCCCCTCCTTTATATACGGGGGAGGGGGCACCCCATAGACACACAAGTTGACAATTGTTTTAGCCGTGTGTCGTGGCCCCTCCACAGATACACACCTCGGTCATATCGTCGTAGTGCTTAGACGAAGCCCTGCATCGGTAACTTCATCATCACCGTCAACACGCCGTCGTGCTGACGAAACTCTCCCTCGGCCTCAACTGGATCAAGAGTACGAGGGACATCACCGAGCTGAATGTGTGCAGATCGCGGAGGTGCCATGTGTTTGGTACTTGATCGGTTGGATCGCGAAGACGTTCGACTACATCAACCGCATTTCTTAACAACCGTGCTATGAGGGTACATAGACATACTCTCCCCTCTCGTTGCTATGCATCCCTAGATAGATCTTGTGTGATCGTAGGAGAATTTTTGAAATACCGTGTTCCCCAACAACTATTAGTTTGATCCCTAAAGTGAAAGGGGCCGACAACATCAAGCTCTTTAGACCGATCATGTTGATCAACGTCCCTTTCAAAATCTACGCTAAAGCCTAAGCCTCGTGCTTGACACCGGTGGCTCAACACGTGATTAGTGCTAGTCAGACCGGCTTTCTTATAAACCGTAACATCCTAGAAGGGCCCATCGCATTACAAGAAATTGTTCACGAGCTAAAACACACCAAGCAAGGCGTGCTCCTCAAGTTAGATTTCGAGAAAATCTACGCCCGCGTGAACTGGGAGTTCATGTGAGAGGTCCTCCTCAAAAAGGGCTTTGAGGGGGCATTCGTGCACCGCATCATGCTGTTGGGGAACGTAGCATGCAATTTCAAAAATTTCCTATGCTCACGCAAGATCTATCTAGGAGATGCATAGCAACGAGACGGGAGAGTGTGTCCACGTACCCTAGTAGACGGAAAGCGGAAGTGTGGGGTGTCAAAACCGGCGGATCACGGGTAGGGGGTCTCGAACTGTGCGTCTAGGCCGGATGGTAACAGGAGGCAGGGGACACGACGTTTTACCTAGGTTCGGGCCCTCTTGATGGAGGTAAAACCCTACATCCTGCTTGATTAATATTGATAATATGGGTAGTACAAGAGTAGATCTACCACGAGATCAGAGAGGCTAAACCCTAGAAGCTAGGCTATGGTATGATTGTATGTTGTGATTGTTGTTCTACGGACCAAAACCCTTCGGTTTATATAGACACCGGAGAGGGTTATGGTTACACAAGGTCGGTTACAAAGGATGAGATATCCATATCCGTATTGCCTAGCTTGCCTTCCACGCCAAGTAGAGTCCCACCCGGACACGAGACGAAGTCTTCAATCTTGTATCTTCATAGTCTAACAGTCCGGCCAATGGATATAGTCCGGCTATCCGAAGACCCCCTAATCCAGGACTCCCTCAGTAGCCCTCGAACCAGGCTTTAATGACGATGAGTCCGGCGCGCAGTATTGTCTTCGACATTGCAAGGCGGGTTCCTCTCCAAATTCTGTGTACTTGTCGAAATAGTGTCTGGTTTCTTGTGAATGTTGCACTCCTTGGCTTCCACGCCCAATAATGGCCACTTTCCATGTGTTGAGCAAATGTTTAGAGCCAGGGTGTTTTCACATTTACCCCCCTAGCTGTATGAATGAGCCGCCTATTAAGAAGACTAGGATTCAGATCCAAATCACACCATCCTCCCTTGGCGAGCCTTCATCGGAGCGCACCCGACCGAGATCCATTCCATCATGGCCGGTCGACGCAGCTCCTCCTCTCGCTCCCCTAGCTCCAATCCTGGAGATTGGGAGAGATGTTCCGTCACGCACAGCAAATTAGTGATGCTTCAGACCAAGGGATTTCTTCCCCCAGCGTATATGGTCCCGGTTCGAGTCGGGCTCACCACCTATAATGGCGGAGAGCAAGCGGAGAGCCTTCCCAATCCCTCCAAGGGAGAGTGGGTATGCCTTGTCCCTTATTTGGTAAGAGGGCTCGGATTCCCAATTCATCCATTTCTCCGGGGGCTCCTGGAGTTCTACGGCCTCTAGTTGCACAACCTTACGCCTGCCTCCATGCTACATATCGCGGGATTCGTAGCCCTTTGTGAGTTGTTTTTGGGCTGTGAGGCTTATTTCGCTCTATGGAAGAAGTTGTTCTGCCTCGTGCCCCGTTCTTAGAAGGGGTCAATATATCAAGTGGGCAGAGCCGAAGTGTGGCGTGTTGCCGGGACCAGATACCTGTCCGTAACCCCAAAGAAGACGTCCAAAGACTGACCTTCAGAATGGTTTTATATAGAAGACGTCCCCCTCCCGGATCCTATTCGGATCGGCCTTCCTGAGTTCGACAACGCCCCTTTGAAGAAGCGCCGGAGCTGGCGTCCACGGAGGTCCCTGGAGGAAGATGATAGGGACGTTCTTTACCTGATGAGCCGGATAAGTTTTTTAGCTCGATCCGGATTGACCATGATCGAGGTCATAGCCATATGTATCATGCGGGGGGTGCAGCGCTTCAGTATAGAGGCCACCCCATGTGGGATTTCAATGGGGAGGATGACACCACCCGCTACGGCCGTAAAGGGCCGGGATCGGTTGCTGATCTAATAAAGATCTTATGCACTTTGTACAAGGGAGAAGAGGAGGAATTCCTTTGTGTCAACCCATAGGGCGGATTTTCTATGTACAATCCTCCGAGCTGGGTAAGAGGACACTTTTTCTCGCCCATCCGTTTCATATTTCCGTAGTTTAAGTATTCAGTCTAGCGATTTCTATGCAGGAACTGCGCCAGGCTATAAGGGAGATAAACAACCCCCCTCCACAACCCAAGGACCCTGGACGGTCCCTCGACCCGGCCTCCCAGGAGGATTCAGACATATCTGTGGAGTTGATCGATGGGGTGTTTTACCTATTGAGCAATGATAATGCTTTGGTGGCCATTACGGCCGATTACCTTGGGCTACTTCCAACCTCACAGGTGACTGAGACCGAAGTCCCAGCACTTCAAAAAGGGATCCGTCCTTGCGTGTTTTTGATTGCCGTATAATAGCCGTGTTTTGCAGGGGAGGTCCTCGAGGCCGAAGGCCGAGCCTGCGGCGACTGGCTACAAGGGGCCGTGAGGCCAGGCAGGCTGAAAAGACCCGCAGTCCGGATTGAGACACCGGCACAGCGGTATGGCGCGCCGTTGTTATTGCAAGACATTATTCTCACACTCATATTAACGCCCATGCCTTCTTTTCAGGAAAAAGAGCGCTCCCCGGACTATACCCGGAGAGGTTACCAATCACGCCTCCACAAGCCAGGCTCCAAGGCCGGATTCGGAGGTGGGAATGAATACGAGGCATGCATCGGGTGCTCCTCCGACAAAGGATGCGGATAAACTGTCCGCCACCAATTCCGAGGTGGAAAGTGTCATGAACCACAGGCGTCGCCGGACTGTTCTTCGTGACGCTTGTTTCTCGCAAGAGGCATTGGATGCCTTCAACTCGGGAGACGCGCACCTCCGTGCCGCTGAAAATGGTCTAGCCAGAGCCACGGAGCAGTATGTAAAAGACATACGGGTGAGAAAATTTGGTGATTATATATATCAATAGCCCTTGAGACTTGAAATAGTTAGGATAACTGATTTAAGGATCATTTGTTATGCAGGTTCTTACAGAAAAGAATACTCAACTGTCCCAGGAGCTGGAAGAGTGCAAAGCCCAACCGCACTGGCCGCAGCAGGGGAGCCCAAAGAGACCCCCTCTAGTAACATATCCTTTGAATGATAAGTAAAATGCGGCGTATATGCACATCTGACGATAAAATTGCAGATGGCGCTGGAGTAAATCCGGATAAGCAACAGCTCCTACGCCAGCTGAAGGCCGGTGAGAGCATGCTTACGAGGGTGAGGCAGGAGAAAAATGATCTCCTAGATGCAAACACCAAGCTGGCGTGGAACTACAAGATGTTCGTGCCCAACTGTCAGACTCTGTTAAGGAAAACCGGCGGCTTCGATGCAGCATATTTAGTAAGTGCTTGAACGAACTTTGAAAAGGATTTCGGCGAGGAAGCTGGCTGATAGAGTTATGTCTGTAGGTATGCTAACAGGTCATCCGGCCAAGGAGATGCCCGGTTCAACGGGTGACCTTCTTCCCGAGCTCTCAAAGTTGCACGAACGAGTTCGGCAGGTGATGCAAGGCGTCGCCCAGGCCTTGTGGCCATCCGTCTCCATACCCAAAGGCCTTGGAGAGCTTGCAGAAAAGCTAAAGGAGCGCGGCGGCGCTTCCGATTATGGAAGATATCAGCCTGCCGTCAGGGCGCCAGGGAAGCCTGGGCAATGGTGAAGACACGGTACACGAAGGCTGACCCGAACCATATGGCCGAAGTTGGACCTGTGGGGCCCGATGGGAAGGAGATCCCTGTGAGCTTAGTGTACGGCCAAGTAGAATTGGCCGCAAAGTATTCCCAACAGGACTGTAGACTAGACAGCCTATTGGATGGTATTGAAGAAGAATTCAACCAGTCAAATTGACTATGTAATTTTAAAGTGACATGTATAATGCCTTCTAGCCGGATTGTAGATCGTTTGTCGTGGCGGACCTTTTTGCTTCGACCTCGGGACCCGATGGTCCGGAGTGTATCCGAATACCCTCTCGGTTATGTAAGAACCGGGGCATGCGTGGAGACCAGGCGTAGGGGTCATTAGTGCTTTATCAGACTAGTGCCTAACTAGTTATGTTATATTACATGGGTAGTAAGAAACATCTTCCAGGGAGAATAGTTCCGTTAAGGGTTCTGAGGGAGTCCTAGATTAGGGGGTGTTCGGATAGCCGAACTATACCTTCAGCCGGACTCCTGGACTATGAAGATGCAAGATTGAAGACTCCGTCCCGTGTCCGGAAGGGACTTTCCTTGGCGTGGAAGGCAAGATTGGCGATACAGATGTTCAGATCTCCTACCATTGTAACCGACTCTATGTAACCCTAACCCTCTTCGGTGTCTATATAAACCGGGGGGTTTTAGTCCGTAGGACAACATACACATCAACAATCATACCATAGGCTAGCTTCTAGGGTTTAGCCTCTCTGATCTCGCGGTAGATCTACTCTTGTACTACCCATATGATCAATATTAATCAAGAAGGACGTAGGGTTTTACCTCCATCGAGAGGGCCCGAACCTGGGTAAAACTTCGTGTCCCTTGCCTCCTGTTACCATCCGGCCTAGACGCACAGTTCGGGACCCCCTACCCAAGATCCGCCGATTTTGACACCGACATTGGTGCTTTCATTGAGAGTTCCTCTGTGCCATCGCCGTCAGGCCCGATGGCTCCTACGATCGTCAATGGCGATGCAGTCCAGGGTGAGACCTTCCTCCCCGGACAGATCTTCGTCTTTGGCGGCTTCGCACTGCGGGCCAATTCACTTGGCCATCTAGAGCAGATCGAAAGCTACGCCCCTGGCCGTCAGGTCAGATTCGGAAATTTAAACTACACGGCTGACATCCGCGCGGACTTGATCTTCGACGGACTCAAAACACCGCCGAGCGCGCCGCCCTGTCATGACGAGCATGATCTAGCTCTGCCGCCGAACAGTGCCCTGGCGACCGCACCCGCGTCGGCACCGACCCTTAGTTCGGAGCCAGCCGCGCCGATCGAGGATGGGCGGTTGGACGCCACCTCGGGGGCTGTGATCCCAACAGCGGTTGAGCTGAACACCAGCCCCGTACTCTGCGAGAATCGTGACTCCACGAAGCCGGATTCTTCTCCGGACTCCGAACCCTCCGCGCCCCTGCCGATCGAATCCAATTGGGCGCCGATCATGGAGTTCACTACCGCAGACATCTTTCAGCACTCGCCTTTCGGCGATATCCTGGAGTCACTGAAGTCTCTCTCTCTATGAGGAGAGCCCTGGCCGGAGTACGGTCAGCAAGGTTGGAGTACGGACGATGAAGAAATTCAAAGCCCACCCACCACGCACTTTGTAGCCACTGTCGATGATTTAACCGACATGCTCGACTTTGACTCCGAAGACATCGACGGTATGGACGCCGATGAAGGAGACAATGAAGAACCAGCGCCTGTTGGGCCCTGGAACGCCACCTCGTCATATGACGTATACACGGTGGACGCACCAAAAGATGACGACGAGGAGCGGAAGGACGCACCGAAGGCATGTTCCCTCGAAAAGCAGTCAAAACGGCGACGCAAGCGCCGCCCCAAATCCAGCCTCGACAGAAATAGCGATCACACAGACCCAGCGCTAGAGCAGGGCGAACCGCTACCGGACAATGACAATCCGGATATTCAAACCAAACAAACAAATCCTATCAGGGATAATGGTCCGGACGACATACCGCTGGACAGGCACCCGGAGCATCAGAATGCCCGTGAAAGGCTCGTTGCCACCACAAAGAGCTTAAAAAGCAGAAGTGAAGGCTCAAGGCCGCGCAAAACAAACCCAACTCAGATGGAGTAAAATACTTAATACAACAGCAATGTACGGCGATGATCGCCCCTCAAAGAGCTACCCAAAGAGGAAGTTGCTACCCGAATTCGATGAGGAGGCCTCCAGCCCCCCACAACCAAATATCAAAGCAACCACTTGGTCGGATAGACGACCCCTCTATCAACACAGAACGGCATACAATGCTGCTCACAATACAACACGCGACCCATGCGAGGGCTCGCACCCAAAGGACGGCGCAACAAGATCCATCTATGGACCACGCAAGCGTGCCCCAGCATACAATGCAACACAACAAGCATTAGAACAACGCGGTACACCCAGTTACAGGGGTGCGACACACCCCCTATGTTTCACCGATGAGGTGCTGGACCATGAATTTCCAAAGGGATTCAAGCCCGTAAACATAGAGGCATACGATGGGACAACAGACCCTGGGGTTTGGATCGAGGACTATATACTTCATATCCATATGGCTCGAGGAGATGATCTCCACACCATCAAATACTTACCCCTCAAGCTCAAAGGGCCAGCTTGTCACTGGCTCAAAGGCCTCCCCGAAAGCTCCATTAGAAGTTGGGAAGAGCTCGAAGACGCCTTTCGGGCAAATTTTCAAGGAACTTATGTCCGACCTCCGGACGCGGACGATTTGAGTCATATAACCCAATAGCCCGGAGAGTCAGCCCGAAAGCTTTGGAACAGGTTTCTCACTAAAAAGAACCAGATTGTCGACTGTCCGGACACCGAAGCCTTGGCAGCTTTCAAGCATAGCGTCCGTGACGAATGGCTCACCAGACACCTCGGCCAAAATAAGCCGAGAACGATGGCCGCATTGACAAACTGCATGACCCGCTTTTGTGCGGGTGAGGACAGCTGGCTAGCCAGATGCAGCACCAGCGACTCCAGTACATCTGAAGTTAGAGATGGAAACGGGAAATCACGGCGCAACAGCAATAGCAAACGCCGGAATAAAGGAGACATCACGAAGGGCACGGCAGTAAATGCCAGATTCAAAAGCTCCCGGCCAGGCCAAAAGCCGCCCACTAAAGGCACCAGGGATGAACCGTCCAGCCTCAACAGAATTCTGGACCAGGTATGTCAAATACATAGTACCCCTAGCAAGCCCGCTAATCATACCCACAGAGAATGTTGGGTCTTCAAGTAGTCCGGCAAGCTCAACGCCATACATAAGGGGAGGATACACCAAGTGAAGACGAGGACGAGCCTCCCAAGCAAGACACCGGGGAACAAAAGAAATTCCCACCAGAAGTCAAAACAGTAAACGTACTACACATGATCAAGGGAAAAAGCAATGCGGCACCCCCAGGAAAATATACCCAAGTGCCTGTCACCGCGAAGTCCTGCCAATGGTCTTCTCAACCAATCATTTTCGACCATCGCGATTACTGAGCAAGTATCCGACACGCAGGATGGGTTGCCTTGGTATTAGACCCAGTAATTGGCGGATATCGCTTCACACGAGTCTTGATGGACGGCGGCAGCAGCCTAAACCTAATATACCAGGATACAATCCGCGGGATGGGGTTAGACCCAACACAAATTCGCCATAGCAATACTACCTTCAAAGGAGTAACGCCAGGCCCAGGGGCTCGTTGTACGGGCTCCCTCCTACTACAAGTTATATTCGGCTCCCCAGATAACTTCCGTAGCGAGCATTTAACCTTCCACATTTCTCCGTTTCAAAGTGGCTATCAAGCACTGCTCGGGCGCGAAGCTTTCGCTCACTTTAATGCAATACCACACTATGCCTCCCTCACACTCAAGATGCCCAGTCACGCGGCATCATCTCGGTGCGCAGAAATATCAAGCAATCTCTGCGCGCCGAAGAGAGTGAGGCTGCCTTGGCAGCCACACACTAAAGGCGCCCGGACTAGCCAAAGCGCCCTATAGGTCGTCAAGACCTCAGACACAACTAATCAAGTCCGGCGCCGCTACTTATACCGAATAAATGGTCACACCCCTATTACAAGGGGCTCAACGCGCGCAGACATGTGGCCATTCCTCCTCATTTCAAATTATGAATAGTTCTTTAATTATCTTTTTGCACGACAACCTTTTTCACCTAAATTCCTCTCTTTTGCAAACGATCATCGTGCCACACCCGTCCAGGATACGGCACAACAGTGACACAGGCGCAGACGTGCAGCAGGGACCCGCTCCAAGGATTCTTTTTAGATTAAGACCCTGCATAAACCTTTTTACTATCTCTTGTTGATACATATCCACCGTTGAGAATGATGCTGACGTCTTGGCATGTGGCCATGCCAGACCAATGCACGTACCTGGACATAAGGGGCTTCTTACGAAGGCCATTATTTAGGCCCGATTTATACCACAAAGACCGAATACCTTAGGGAGTGTTCGGCGTCGCGAGTTTGGCCCTATATGCATCAGCTCCGAATCATTGTCTTTGGTCAAATGTTGGGTTTGCCCGGCTCCAATGTTTTGGTGCCTTACGTTCCGCTTTATCGGCTAAGGTAGCACCAGGAGAAGTACTGCGATTGTGCCCTGGTTCATCCGGATGAGCACCTCAGTAGAGAAAGCCGAAAACTGACTGTCATGATCTAGCGCGAGACTGGTCAACCACTCGATGACCCATGGGAATGTTAGAATTCCTCCGCCTTAACGAAGGGCCGCTTTCCGGCCAGGCATATACGCACCCCGGGATCAGGAGAGTGCAGAGCCACCAGGGGCTATCTAGTCCCCACTATCAAACTCCTATGGCTAAGTGAAAGTGTTAAAGCATTATAGTCCGGTTGCCTCGCTCGCTCTCCTATCACCTCCTTAACAGGACCAAGACGTTGGGTTAAGTGTGAATGCGTGTTTCTGTGAACGACTGCAATCTTTCAGGTTATACACATGTATACATAAACGGCCGCCCAGGAGGCATCACATTACTTTCAGGCAAAAGTATAAAAGTAGCCTTATGAAAATTTATAAAAGCATTTCGCTTACAATGAGATTACATGTCACTCAAACATAATATTTTTTAAGCGTTGGGTCTCTATCAAACGAGCACCCTCAAGAACTTCCTCAATGTAGTGCTCAGCGGCCCTTCGACCTATGGCCGAATCCTGCGCTGCAACCGTGGTAGCATCCATCTCTGCCCAGTATGCTTTAGCACGGGCAAAGGCCATTCGTGCGCCTTCTATGCACGCCGACCTCTTCATCGCATTTATGCGCGGCACCACGTCAAGGAACTGCTGCGCCAAGCCAAAATAGCTGCTCGGTTTCGACCTTCCCGGCCATAGCTGATCCACAACAGACCTCATGGAGAGTCCGGACAACCTATTTAGTTCGGCCCAATCGACTAATTGGTCCGTCAATGAAAGCGGACGCTCGGGAGAAAGGAATTGCTTCCAAAACAGCTGGTCTACTTCACGGACCGTCTGACTTTGGAAGTACTTGGCCGCATCAGTAGCGCTCGCCGCCAGATCCATATACGCATCCTCCGAACTCCACAGTCGATCCAGAGGGGCATACCGTGGATCTCCGTACTTCCTCTGCAGCATAAAGGACTTCCCGTCTACAATATCCCCGGCTTCCCGCAGCTCCTCCTTCTTTGCCCTCATAGCAGAGCGGAGATCTTTTCCCGTTACAGCAGCCTTCTCAAGGTCTGATGCCTTCGCCTGGTTTTCCTTTTCAAGAGCCCGGCAATGGTCTACGGCGGCTTTTAATTCTACGGCCATATAGGCCATCTTCTTCCGGCTCTTGCCATGTGCGGCCTTCTCGGCTCGCAACTCTTCGGCCGCCTTCAAAGCAGCCGCATTACCCAATCTTGCTTGTTCCTTGGCTCGGGCAAGTTCCGCCCGCAAGGCTTCAACAGTGGCAGCTCCATCTGCAGTCATAACATGTTAAAAACACCGGCATCATACTCTTCCTATGTGGCGTTTATCAGACAAGGATACTTACCCTGCGCCTCGTCAAGCCTTCTGTTAACAGGCTCAATGTTGGCATCTGTCGCATCCAACTGCCGTTCTAAACGGGCAAACTGGCTAGTCCAGCTGGCCACCGGAGCTTCCATCTCCTGCACATAAAGGCAGTATGGTTATTACATGGGAGTATGATCCTCCGTTCGTCATCGTTTCCGACGACAACCAGAGTCTCAGGGGCTACTATCTACACAGGGCACACCTAACATGTGCAGGACTATTACACATTCCTTTTTACGTACCTCAAAGCCTGTCAGTAGACTCATAAAAGCTTCATGCAATCCACTTTCGGCGGACAATATCCTCTCCATCACCATATTCATCAGCACACGGTGATCATCTGAGATGGCCGCTCACCTCACCAACTCCCTCAGAACGTCCGATCGCACACTAGACGGTGTCGGACTCTTTTGTCAACTCTCTTCGGGAGCCGGACACTGGGAGCCTCGGGGATCAATTGGATCACCTTCTGGCCTCTCCGCACTCGGAGAGGCCCTCCGCGACGACACTTCAGGGTCGCCCGCTTCCGGAGCGGAGGAGTCCGGAGGAGGCGTCTCGCTCTCCATCATCTCTGGAAGAAGATCCCCCGAAGACGAGCTCATTTGAGAGGGGCTAAGGACCGAACTGCACAAATATATGCGGTGGTTATTTTCTCAGAAGAAAAGGATGGCATATCTGTACTATTAAAGTTTTCGGGTCACTTATGACTCCCGGGAGAATTGATCGCCCCGCGGACTTTGTGCGGCAGCAGCGCCCCCCAAGGTAGGGCCCCCGGTGGAAGATTTCTTCTCCCGTTTGGAAGCTTCGGCTTCCGAATTCCCGGGCCCAGTCCTTTTCCTCTTCCGGTCGTCTTCCTTCATGGAGACGCTCGCTCCCTCGGTTAGAATAGGCAGCGTTGGGGGCCCGCGTCCGCCCGCATTACCCTCCACAGTATCTTCCTGTTGGGGAACGTAGCAGAAATTCAAAATTTTCTACGCATCACCAAGATCAATCTATGGAGTAATCTAGCAACGAGGGAAGGAGAGTGCATCTACATACCCTTGTAGATCGCTAAGCGGAAGCGTTCAAGTGAACGGGGTTGATGGAGTCGTACTCGTCGTGATCCAAATCACCGATGATCCTAGTGCCGAACGGACGGCACCTCCGTGTTCAACACACGTACAGCCCGGTGACATCTCCTATGCCTTGATCCAGCAAGGGGAGAAGGAGAGGTTGGGGAAGACTCCGTCCAGCAGCAGCACGATGGCGTGGTGGTGGTGGAGGAGCGTGGTACTCCAGCAGGGCTTCGCCAAGCACCGCAAGAGACGAGGAGGGAGAGAGGTAGGGCTGCACCAGGGAGAGGTCAAAACTCATGTGTTGGCAGCCCCAAAGACCTCAACTATATATAGGGGAGAGGCAAGGGGCTGCGCCCCCTCTAGGGTTCCCACCCCAAGGGGTGCGGTAGCCCCAAAACCCATCTGGGCGGCGACCAAGGGGAGGAGAGGGGGAAACTTGCCCCCCAAGTAAGGTGGAGGCGCCCCCTCCCTAAACCCTAGGCGCCTTGGGCCCTGGTGGGGGGCGCACCAGCCCACCTGGGGCTGGTCCCCTCCCACACTTGGCCCATGCTGCCCTCTGGGGCCGGTGGCCCCACTTGGTCGACCCCCGGGACCGTCCCGGTGGTCCCGGTACATTACCGATAACAACCGAAACCTTTCCGGTGACCAAAACAGGACTCCCCATATATAAATCTTTACCTCCGGACCATTCCGGAACTCCTCGTGATGTCCGTGATCTCATCCGGGACTCTGAACAACATTCGGTAACCACGTATATCTATTCCCTATAACCCTAGTGTCATCGAACCTTAAGTGTGTAGACCCTATGGGTTCGGGAACCATGCAGACATGACTGAGACACTTCTCCAGTCAATAACCAACAGCGGGATCTGGATACCCATGTTGGATCCCACATGTTCCACGATGATCTCATCGGATGAACCACGATGTCGAGGATTCAATCAATCCCGTATACAATTCCCTTTGTCTAGCGGTACGATACTTGCCCGAGATTCGATCGTCGGTATCCCGATACCTTGTTCAATCTCGTTACCGGCAAGTCTCTTTACTCGTTCCGTAACACATCATCCCATGATCAACTACTTGATCACATTGTGCACATTATGATGATGTCCTACTGAGTGGGCCCAGAGATACCTCTCCGTTTACACGGAGTGACAAATCCCAGTCTCGATTCGTGCCAACCCAACAGACACTTTCGGAGATACCTGTAGTGTACCTTTATAGCCACCCAGTTACGTTGTGACATTTGGCACACCCAAAGCACTCCTACGGTATCCGGGAGTTGCACAATCTCATGGTCTAAGGAAATGATACTTGACATTAGAAAAGCTTTAGCATACAAACTACATGATCTTGTGCTAGGCTTAGGATTGGGTCTTGTCCATCACATCATTCTCCTAATGATGTGATCCCGTTATCAACAACATCCAATGTCCATGGTCAGGAAATCGTAACCATCTATTGATCAACGAGCTAGTCAACTAGAGGCTTACTAGGGACATGGTGTTGTCTATGTATCCACACATGTATCTTAGTTTCCTATCAATACAATTCTAGCATGGATACTAAACGATTATCATGAACAAGGAAATATAATAATAACCAATTTATTATTGCCTCTAGGGCATATTTCCAACACTTCCTTCAAGGGATCCGGGCAAGGTGCGGTCTGGAGCATCTTTTCCAATATCGGATTCTCCAAACCCTCAGGGAGGGGGGCCGAACACTGAATCAACTTCGCCTTTGTTAGCCAGTCCTGGTCGAAAAAGCAAACTATCAGAAATAACTTCGTAACAAAGGAAAGATAATATGTTCGGCCGGAAGATTCCTTACCTGTTCGGCGGCGCGGTTACTGCTCAGGCCCACGTCCTCGGTGATTTTCGGACACTCTACTTGAGGTCTGAAGAATGACTTATACATATCCTCGTGCGTCAGGCCGAGAAAATTTTGGATGGCACGCGGACCCTCGGGGTTGAAGTCCCACAAGCGAAGGGGCCAACGTTTGCAAGGCTGGACTTGACGAACCAGCATAACTTGTATTACCGCAACCAAACTGAGATCGTCGTTGAAGAGATCTCGAATGCGGCGCATTATTTATTTATGTTCATGTTATACCTACTGTATTCCAACTTATCTATGGTTTATAAACTATTTTACTAGCCATAGATTCATCAAAATAAGCAAACAACACATGAAAAAACAGAATCTGTCAAAAACAGAACTGTCTGTAGTAATCTGTAGCTAGCGCAAGATCTGGAACCCCAAAAATTCTAGAATAAATTGCTGGACGTGAGGAATTTATCTATTAATCATCTTCAAAAATAATTAACTAAATATCACTCTCCAAATAAAAATGACAGCAGTTCTCGTGAGCGCTAAACTTTCTGTTTTTTACAGCAAGTTCAACATGACTTTCCCCAAGTCTTCCCAACGGTTCTACTTGGCACAAACACTAATTAAACACAAACAAACACGACCAAAACAGAGGCTAGATAAATTATTTATTACTAAACAGGAGCAAAATGCAAGGAATAAAAATAAAATTGGGTTGCCTCCCAACAAGCGCTATCGTTTAACGCCCCTAGCTAGGCATAACAATCAAGAATAGATCTAGGTATCGCCATCTTTGGTAGGAAATCCATAAGTGGCTCTCATAGTAGATTCATAAGGTAATTTAATCTTCTTTCTAGGAAAGTGTTCCATGCCTTTCCTTCATGTAAATTGGAATCTAATATTTCCTTCCTTCATATCAATAATTGAACCAATCGTTCTAAGGAAAGGTCTACCAAGAATAATAGGACATGAAAGATTGCAATCTATGTCAAGAACAATAAAATCTACAGGCACATAATTCCTATTTGCAACAATAAGAACATCATTAATTCTTCCCATAGGTTTCTTAATAGTGGAATCCGCAAGGTGCAAGTTTAGAGAGCAATCATCAAAATCACGGAAACCTAACAAATCACACAAAGTCTTTGGAATCGTGGAAACACTAGCACCCAAATCACATAAAGCATATCATTCATGATCTTTAATTTTAATTTAAATAGTTGGTTCCCACTCATCATAAAGTTTTCTAGGGATAGAAACTTCCAATTCAAGTTTTTCCTTATAAGATTGCATCAAGGCATCAACGATATGTTTAGTAAACGCTTTATTTTGACTATAAGCATGAGGAGAATTTAGCACGGATTGCAACAAGGAAATACAATCAATCAAAGAGAAATTTTCATAGTTAAATTCCTTGAAATCCATAATAGTGGGTTTAGAAACATCTAGGGTTTTAATTTCTTCAATCCCACTTTTATCAAATTTAGCATCAAGATCAACAAATTCCGAATTCTTGGTACGCCTTCTTGGTAAAGGTGGATCATATTCAGTCCCATCATTATCAAGATTCATATTGCAAAACAAAGATTTAATAGGGGACACATCAATAAATTTTAGATCTTCATCTTTATTTTCATAGCAATCCGGTTTAGCGGCCATCTTATTAACTAAGGTAGCATGCCTATCCGAAATTTAAGCAGTTAATTTCTCAAGGTGAGCAATTTGGGATCTTAAACCATCAAATCCTTTAGACATATCATCAATCTCTTTATTCATAAAATTCATAAAACTTTTTTGTTCTTTAAGCTTGTTTCTGAAGAAACTACTATCATCAAATTGCAAGACCATAAAACTCCTGACATTGCTTTCGATCTCTTCTAATCTATAAAGGTGAAGGTCACCAAATTTAGGTAGAGCCATCGAGACAAGCAAGCAAACTAACACACAAGCAAACAAAAAGCTAGTGGGCAAAAAGAGGCAAATAGAGAGGGAGGATAGAGAGAGAGAGGGCGAATAAAACGGCAAGGGTGAAGTGGGGGGAGAGGAAAACGAGAGGCAAATGGCAAATAATGTAATGCAGGATATAAGGGTGAAAGTGCGTTATATCGACTAGAGGGGGGTGAATAGGCGATTTTTATGAAAGTCTTCAAAACATGAGAGTTATGAAGACAAACAGCGAAGAGTATGCCTATTACTATGCAGCGGAAGTTAGATTACACTAGGCCAGCCATGGTCATGTATTCAATAGAGTGAAAGCAAAATGACAAACAACTTCAGTGTAATAAGGATCAGGTAGGAAGAAGTTATGAAGCCAAACAGATCATACTTTCACGTTGTGAAGACAAAAAGATAAAGCAAGCATGCAATGGCTTCACAATGAGTAACAGTAAGAGAAGGAAGTGAAGATAAAACCAGTAACTCGTTGAAGACAATGATATGTTGGACCAGTTCCAGTTGCTGTGACAACTGTACGTCTGGTTGGAGCGGCTAGGTATTTAAACCTTAGGACACACAGTCCCGGACACCCAGTCCTGAACACACAGTTCAGGACAAAAAGTCCTCACCGTATTCTCCTTGAGCTAAGGTCACTTAGTCCTCGCCCAATCACTCTGGTAAGTCTTCAAGGTAGACTCCCAAACCTTCACAGACTTCGTTCACTGGCAATCCACAATGTCTCTTGGATGCTCTGAACGCGACGCCTAACCGTCTAGAGGATTCACAGTCCTCAAGTGTAATAAGTCTTCAGATCACACAGACACGAAGACTTAAGTGATGCCCAATTTACTCTGGCTCTGGGTGGTTAGGGCTTTTCTCCTCACTACAAATTTTTCTCTCAAAGGCTTCGAGGTGGGTTGTTCTCAAACGACAAAAGCCGTGCACTGAAATCTGAGCAGCCAACCGTTTATGGTTGTGGGGTGGGCTATTTATAGCCACTTGGCAACCCGACCTGATTTGTCCGAAATGACCCTGGGTCACTAAGGAACTGACACGTGTCTCAACGGTCAGATTTCGAACTCTCATGGCAACTTTACTTGGGCTACAAGCAAAGCTGACTTGTCCGGCTCTGGACAAGATTCGCTCTCATTGTCTTCACTCGAAGACATAGGTTTTTGATTTAGGCATCACTTTAGTCACTCTGACTGGTTCTCCTGGACCCCACTTAACAGTACGGTGGTTCCTATGAATCAACACAAAATAAAAAGAACTACGAAAGATCTAAGTCTTCGAGCTCCATAGGCTTCATAACGTGTCTTCTTTTGTCATAGTCTTCAATGTGAACATCTTCATATACCACCTTTGTCTTCAATGTCTTCATACGTTTTTAGGGGTCATCTCTGGTAGTAAAACTGAATCAATGAGGGACTTCTACCTGTATTTTCCTGCAATTCTCACAAACACATTAGTCCCTCAACTAGGTTTGTCGTCAATACTCCAAAACCAACTAGGGGTGGCACTAGATGCACTTACAATCTCCCCCTTTTTGGTGATTGATGACAAACTAGTTGAAGTTTTCAACAGGGAATATAAAGTGTGAAGTTTGTAAAGGATAGGGAATTGTCTTCATAAGTTGCAAGGGCCCCCCCTGAAGATGTGCATATAAGTTACTTTTCTTTTGCAATGCAAATGCACATGGCAGGTTGTACTTGTGGAGATCCACTTCAGCTCATGATGACAATCCACTATGCATGTGAATGTATATGAAGATAATGACATGCATAATGGAAAATGGACGTCTGCAGAATGAGATAAGTGCGAAATTTATCGTCGCACATGCGGAATTTATCTTCGCAAACAGAGTGGCAAACAAGTAGCAGACGACCATCGAGTTTTAGTGTTTACAACTCAAAAAACCAAATGAAGCAAAATCAAGAGTTGTAAACATGAAGCAAAATATCACAAAACATAAGGCACCCACCCATATTGACCCTCCTGAAGACTATAAACATCATATGCTTCTCCCCATTTAGTCAGTAATGACCAAAAAGGTTTGAAGACATAGAGTTTTCTACGCGTTCCCAGGCGCAGCAGGGTCGGTGGAGTTGTTTGGCGGTGCAGAGCTTGGATGTGCTGAAGCAGGTGGTGGTGATGTAGCATCATCGTCTTCATCAATGATCCTTGCAGTAACTGTGGCAGCAGATGAAGAAAACTCAGAGTCTTGAAGTGATGATGTGTTGCGCATCACAGCCCTTCTAGGAGGTGTGGTGTCAAACTTGAAACGCTCTGTGAAGCCATTCTCTTCAAGTTCAGCTTCAGTACATATCATTGAGAGCCCTTTCCATGTACGACGGCAGGTTTCGTGTGTAACGAAGGCATTCTTGGTGGCAAGGTTTTGAAGACGATTGACATCCACCAAGAGGCTCTTCATCTGACGTTTTAGCCAGTCGTGATGCCTATCCTGCTTTTGGTGAAGGGCCACAAGAAGCTCTCGGTCAGTGAGGACACGAGCATGCTTCTTGGGTCTTGGAGCATTTGTGCTGTATGTGGCTTCAGTAGATGCTGGTGCACGTGTAGTGCCAGCCAACGGATATACCCTGGATATGGCTTCAACACCTTCAACATTCTGCGTGAAGCTCTGGTGTTCTGCATTCTGAAGACTTATCGGTTGCTTGTCAGGCTCAGGATATATTGCTTCAGCAGAGGTATCCACATCTGGCAAGAAGATCCGATGGTTTCGGGCAGAGGGCTGATACGAGATCGCAGAGTGCAGTTTGATCATCCTCATCACCCAAGGAGCATAGAACTTCAAACCAAATAATTCTGAGCCTGAAGCTGCAAGTTGGCGTATGAAGAGATCTTGTGCGTTGAAGCATTTGCCATGCAGGATATAGAATATGAGAGTCTTCATTGCACCCTCAATCTTGGCATGTGGTGAGTGTCCCTTAATGGGCCAGATAGTCCGCCGGATGATGTGATATATGGTCCTGGGCAGATACTCAAAGTCTTCAACGAAGAACTCAGTTGGATAGGGTGCATCCTGAGGCAATGACTTCATCACTGAGAGCATCTGACTCATATTTGGTTCAGGCCTCTGGAATATGCTCTCAATAGCTTCACAATGTAGTTGACAGCCTTCCTCGAAGAATTCGCCAGGAGTGGGCAGGCCGGTGAGCTCAATGATATCAAATGCATTGGCTTCATGATGGACATTACCGGTCATCCACTCCAGGACCCAAGTCTTCGGATCTCTGTTGTATCCTTTTATATGGAGAGTGGCATAGAACTGAAGCAGAAGCTCTTCATTCCAGTGCTCTTCATCAGTCACAAACGGCAGCAGACCCACTTGCTTGAAGCAATCCAAGGCTTCCTCAAGGCAGGGCAAACCAGCAATGGCTTCAACCTCAAGGCGCTTGTGTGGGAAGATGCGACCTTGGTTGTATGAGATGCATGAATAATAGCTGCGCTGAGAATAGCTCCAGAACCTGTTTGATACAATCCTTTCCCTTGAATAGGGGTTCTTGGAGCTATTGAAAAATGTATTGGCTGCCTTGAAGCTGTTAATATCAAAGGAGCCAAGTGCTGATGCAGGACCTGGGAACCTTGGAAGCCTTGGGACTGGCTTCTGGACATGAGGCCTGTGCTCAATATGATAATCAAACTGTGGACCTGCAGCAGACTCAGGAACAGAAGCGTCTGGCTCAGTAGCTTCGCTGTCCGCTGAAGCATTTGGTGGGGCGGGCTCCACATTGGCTTCAGTGTTTGTGTTGGCAGCCGCAACATTTTCTTCCTCCGCTTGTGGAGTTGGAGGGACAACCACAGGCATGTTCTCCTGGAGAACTACATCTTGATGGAGCGGGGGAGTGGGTTTTGGTGGTGCTTCTTCATTGTCTTCGGCTGATGCAACCGGAATTTCTGCAGTATGGACTTGAGGCCTTGGACCTTTGCGAAGCCTACGGAATGCAGACGACGCTTGTGGGGTTGGAGTGGGATGGGCCTCAGAGTCTTCTTCCTCCTGAGGGCGATCCGCCCATGACTCATCTTGTGCCATTGGCGTCAGAGGACGACCAATACTGATCAGTTCGCTTGTTTCAAGCGGAGGAAGGGCTGCATCATCTTGTGCATTGTCTTGGTGACCAATGTCTTCAGCAGCTATGGGGTCGGCTGCTGGAATATCTTCAGCTTCAGGAGCCTCTGTGGGAGCAGGCTCATGAACTGTCAGTTGTCTTTCTGCATTGGGGTGAATGATAGAGAGGGGTTCAACCAGCAAGGGCTCTGTGGGAGCAGCCCGAGATTTCTTGGTCTTGAGCTTCTTTTTGCTGGGGGCAGTAGGAGAGGCTTCAGAGCTCTTCCTTTTTCTGGCTTCAGCCTCTGCAGTTCTTGTCTTCTTTAGCTCTGAAGCTGTTGACCGGCTCTTTGGCTTCAAGCCAGTCGTCGCAGTGGGGAAGACAATTTGAACCGCTTCTTGCCTAGGTGCCTCTGATTCATTCACAGCAGGCTTCTTCTTCTTCTTCGCGGCCATCTTGGGGTCGATGCCAGGACGCCCAAGTGCCTTGCGCTTTTCAGCCTCGTTGTAGGCTTGAACACATCTTTCTGCCAAAGACTTCATCCGCTCACATGAGCCCTGAGCTTCTGCACACTTCTTCAGAAAATTTTCTTTGAGCTCATGCAGCATGGTTTTGAAGCTCCTCACTTCCTGCACGCTGAGGCTGGCCATGTGCTTCTTGAACTGAGCCTTTTCGTGATCAATTTTCTGCTTCAGCTCAACAATGCGCTGAGCAATGGCCAGTTCTAAAGAAATTGCGCCTTGGAAGGCGACACTGAGGCCAACTGGCAGCTGCAGATCATTGAAGCTTATGTCTGGTGAGTCAAACCATTCATCGATGAAGCTATGGATGATGGCGACATCAAAGAGAGGCAGATTGTTGAAGATTTCAGCTTCTTCCTTGCTTTTGATAAGCTGCTCTAGAGCGTCATCTCCCAGATCTTCATTGCTTGATAGATCAATGGCTTCACTGCGCAGAATGGCAGCAGCAGTGAGCTCTTTGCCTGTTTGTTGCTGGGGCTCCTTTTCCTTCTGGGGCTTGGAGACGCGGGATACGTCTTCAGACTGCACACTGAATTTAGGAGGTGCAGTTTTCAATGGCTTCGCCCTTGAGATTTTTGAGGCAGGGGCCGGCTTTGAACCTTTTGGTTTCTTTGTCTGCTTTGGCTTCGGCACAGCAGGAGCTTCATCAGACTCAGAGTCAGCTGGAGGGTCATTTACGGCAGTCCCTTGGACTAAGATGTGGGTGATCAGGCCCTCAAGATTGGCAAACGGACCGATGACATTGGGTTCCACGTCGCGTGTGCCATTTGCCCTTGGTGCGGAGGGACCAGGGTTGAAGTCTAACCCAAATTTCTTCTTGTTTAGCTTCGCTGACTGTTGGGCAAACTGAAAGTTGCGCTTGAAGAGATTGTCGTCACGGCACCAGAGGAGTGACGACGGATGCGCATCATCAGGCTGTGGTCCTCGGACCATGCATGGGTAGAAGCCTTGAGCAATGACTTCATCTCTGGTCTTGGGTACGAGGTTCTTGCATAAGATGTCCCCCCATGGCTTCTTGATGGCACTCTTTTCAGCATACTCCTGAGTGACGAAGCGGTATTTGAACCACTGTTCTACCCAATAGCGTCGAATCCATTGGATTCGAGTCTTGCGCTGCCCATAGCTCTCTTCTGGATCTGTTTTGTACATATCTTCCAAATCTTCAGGCAGATCTTTGGAAGTTCCCTCACGTCTCTGTTTGCCCCCCTTCCTTGCTGCTGCTTCTGAAGCCATAACCTTTAACTTGAAAGGCTTCAAAACTTTCAAAGGCTTCAAAGGCTTTCTTTTTCTGGACCAACAGGAACTGGCTTCAGAAGAGTTTATGTGATGCTGTAGGAATTCTGCAAACCAATGCAGACTATGAGAACCAAAGGATTCTCCCACGGACATGTACCTGTGACAGCATTAAGGTGCGAGGGAAGGGGAAGAGGTCATATGCATTATCAGAAGGTTTTGAAGATTACTCAGTTTAGAAGACATTGACCTCATCGTGTGAAGACATTCACTCATAGATAAGAAGTTGGTTCCAGATTTGTACGAACCCACAGATCAGTACAAGTGAGGAATCTAACTACTTTATGAAGCACAAGTGAATGTACTAGGCATGTCATGAGATGCAGATTGAGAGATCTAACTTGTGTGAAGACAAACTTCTTATGGTAGAAAGTGACAGAACCATAAGATCAGAAGGGGCTGTAAAAAGAAGTTTTATTTACCACACTTAGAACTGCTAGACGGAAGTGGGAGTTGATGCCGAGCAGTTCAGTCCTCCGTGCCCTAACTTGGCAACGGAAAACACCTACGGCAACGGCGGAGAGGACGATGTCCGCGGTTGGCATGAGGACGGCGTTGGAGAGGTTGCGGCAGCGAAGCGCTTCGTCTCCGGCGTCGTCGAGTGCTAGCGGTGGCGCTAGGGTTCGTGCGAGGGTGGAAGAAGGAGATAATGACCGCGGTAAGTGTGAATTTATAGGCTCAGGGGCGGCACTGTGCTATTACACAGGTGCCCCTGGCGGTTCGCATTTGAGGAACGCGTGGCCAGTTAGCGGAAGTTTGGGGTTTGTTCCACGTCCCACGCGCGCCTAAATTGTCGGGCGGTCATTCCTGCTTCTCCGGATTTTATGTGGAGGAATGAGCATTAAAAATGGACTTTATGGTTGTCTCTATATCTTCAGCTGACAAGGACACAGTGAAGACATTCGACAGTTTCAATAGAATGCATATGACTTGGAGAGATTGAATTTGAGATAGAAAGCATAGAGAGATTAGGGTCCGATCACATTCACTTAGTTCAAAAAATTCAACCAAGAAGACATAGCTATAAGTGAATGCTGTAGAGGACAGAACACTAGTATGTATATATCTATATAATCAATGTAGTGAAGATAATCATGAAGACATGTTGAGTTCGAAGCCAAACCAAATGTGAAGATTGCAAGGTAACGCCATGAGTGAAACACTTTAAAATGGAACGTTTGGTGGTGGCGTTACCCACCGTATAGGAAGTATTAGACCCAGACACGGCGCACAATTATAGTGGCGCTCCGAAGTCAAATTCCACATTAATGTATTCACACTTAGAATGTATGTCTTCATTGATTGAAGATATACTTTACTTTGTGTGTTGTACATCTAAGTCATCAATATGCATAAGTGTTAGGATGTGTGCTTGATCACAGGACATTTGAGGATTCCAAGATATTTAGCTCACATCATAACTTGCAAAACCTCTTCTCATCCAAGGGCTTGGTGAAGATATCTGCCAATTGCTCTTCAGTGTGGACGTGTATGATATCAATGTCTTCCTTCACAACATGATCTCTGAGAAAGTGATGACGAATTTCAATGTGCTTTGTCTTCGAGTGCTGAACTGGGTTGTTGGCAATCTTGATGGCGCTTTCGTTGTCACAGTATAGTGGCACCTGCTTCAGATGAATGCCATAGTCCTTGAGTGTTTGCTTCATCCACAGAAGCTGAACGCAGCAAGATCCAGCAGCAATGTATTCAGATTCAGCAGTGGAGAGAGATACACAGTTCTGCTTCTTTGAAGACCAACATACAAGTGATCGTCCCAGAAATTGACATGTGCCTGATGTAGACTTGCGATCAACCTTGTCACCAGCATAATCAGCATCCGAAAATCCAATCAAATCAAACTCTGAGCCCTTTGGATACCATAATCCTAGAGTTGGGGTGTGAGCCAAATATCAAACAATTCGCTTCACAGCTAAGTGATGCGACTCCTTTGGTGCCGCTTGAAATCAAGCACACATGCAAACACTAAGCATGATATCTGGCCTAGATGCACATAAATAAAGCAAAGACCCAATCATGGAGCGGTATACCTTTTGATCGAACTCTTTACCATTGTCGTCAGGACCTAGATG
This sequence comes from Triticum aestivum, assembly GCF_018294505.1. Taxonomy (NCBI): domain Eukaryota; kingdom Viridiplantae; phylum Streptophyta; class Magnoliopsida; order Poales; family Poaceae; genus Triticum; species Triticum aestivum. The sequence goes on along the minus strand of NC_057797.1, from coordinate 713,218,034 downwards.
ATGTTTGGCTAGCATTGGTGTTGTGAAGCCTTTGCAGTCTTGCATACCAAACTTCTTCAGGCAATCTTTGAGATACTTCTCTTGAGATATGAAGATGCCATTGCGCTGTTGTTGTATTTGAAGACCAAGGAAAAATTTCAGCTCCCCCATCATGGACATCTGATATTGCTCTTGCATCATATATCCAAACTCTTCACTGTACTTCTGATTGGTGCAGCCGAAGATAATGTCATCCACATATATTTGGCACACAAACAGTTCACCATCATATGTCTTCATGAAAAGAGTGGGATCCAGGGAACCATGTATGAAGCCTTTGCTCTTTAGGAAGTACTTGAGTGTGTCATACCAAGCCCTAGGGGCTTGTTTGAGGCCACACAGTGCCTTGTTGAGCTTGTATACCATGTCAGGATGTTTTGGATTTTCAAAGCCAGGCGGTTGTGCAACATACACTTCTTCTTCAATCTTGCCATTGAGAAAGGCACTTTTCACATCCATTTGATATAGAAGTATGTTATGATGATTTGCATAGGCCAGCAGTATGCATATGGCTTCAAGCCTAGCCACAGGAGCAAATGTTTCATCGAAGTCAATGCCCTCCACTTGAGTATATCCTTGAGCAACGAGACGAGCTTTGTTTCTGACAACTTGACCATGCTCATCTTGTTTGTTGCGATATATCCATTTAGTGCCTACAATGTTGTGCTTTCATGGATCAGGACGCTTAACCAGTTCCCATACATTATTCAGCTCAAACTGTTGAAGCTCTTCTTGCATAGCTTGAATCCATTCAGGTTCCATGAAGGCTTCTTCAACTTTCTTGGGTTCTGATATTGATACGAATGCGAAGTGCCCACATAAATTTGCTAGCTGAGTTGCCCTTGAACGAGTGAGTGGACCAGGTGCAGTGATGCTGTCAATTATTTTGTCAATCTGCACTTCATTGGCAACACGAGGATGTATAGGGCGAAGACTTTGCTCTTGCTGATCTGTGTTGTTGTTGGGAGGAATGTCTTCAGGCTGAGCAATGTCTTCATGTTGATCAGGTGCTGAGATGATAAGTTCTTCTTCAGGATGAGCTTCAGAAGGTATAATTTCTCCAGTTCCCATAAGCTTGATTGATTCACTAGCTGGAACTTCATCTAGAACATTTGGCAGTTGCTCTCTTTGTGAACCATTTGTCTCATCAAACCGCACATCCGCTGTTTCAACCACTTTGTAATGGAAGAGATTGAAGACTCTGTAGGGGTGTGAATCCTTTCCATATCCAAGCATAAAGCCCTCATGTGCTTTTGGTGCAAACTTTGAGGTGTGGTGTGGGTCCTTGATCCAACACCTTGCTCCAAATACTCTGAAGTAACTGACATTTGGCTTCTTGCCAGTTAGGAGTTCATAAGATGTCTTGTTCAGAAGCTTGTGAAGATAAACACGATTGATTGTATGACATGCAGTGTCAATGGCTTCAGTCTAGAATTTTCTTGGAGTCTTGTGTTCATCTAGCATTGTTCTGGCCATCTCAATGAGTGTTCTGTTCTTGCGTTCGACGACGCCATTCTGCTGTGGCGTGTACGGAGCTAAGAATTCATGTGTGATGCCCAAGGTATCAAGATGTGTATCAAGGCCAGTGTTCTTGAATTCAGTGCCATTGTCACTTCTGATGTGCTTTATCTTGGCGCCAAAATTGTTCATTGCTCGATTGGCGAAGCGTCTGAAGACATCCTGCACTTTAGTCTTGTAAAGTATTATGTGCACCCAAGTATATCTAGAGTAATCATCAACAATGACAAAGCCATAGAGGCAAGCAGAAGTAGTAAAAGTTGAGTAGTGAGTGGGACCGAAAAGATCCATGTGGAGCAGTTCGAAGGGTTGTGTAGTAGTCATGATTGTCTTCGAAGGATGTTTTGCCCTTGTCATCTTCCCTACTTCATAGGCACCGCATAAGTGATCTTTCTTGAACTTGACGCCCTCGATGCCTATGACATGCTTCTTCTTCGCAAGGGTGTGGAGGTTCCTCATGCCAGCATGCCCAAGCCTCTGATGCCAAAGCCAGCATTCTGAAGCTTTTGCAAGAAGACATACTGCAAGTTGTGGCCCTGCTGAGAAATCTACCACGTACAAATCACCCTTTCGGTACCCTTCAAACACTAGAGACTTGTCAGATTCCATTAGTACTAGGCAACGATATTTTCCAAACATTACAATGATGTTCAAATCGCAAAGCATTGAGACAGACATTAAGTTGAAGCCAAGGGATTCAACAAGCATGACTTTATCCATGTGTTGATCCTTTGAGATTGCAACTCTACCTTGACCCAATACCTTACTTTTACCAGTGTCAGCAAATGTGATGTGGCTCTTGTCGGATGGACGTAAGGTTGAGTCCATAAGAATGCTTCTTTTGCCAGTCATGTGATTTGTACACCCACTGTCAATAATCCATTCTGAAGACTTTGAAGTCGCTGGTGTCGTACCCTACAGTGCAGTTAGGTGGATAGGCTTCACGAAGAGAATTGTGAAGCAAAAACATTCGACGAACCAGTGGGTTATGAAAACTTAGATCCAGATTAGGACTAATAGGGAGAGTAGCATGCGATTCAGGAAAGAAGTACATAATGATGCCATTCGGGCATTTTATCTTGCGCCCTACAAGATTTTGAAGGTCCCTAGCAATAGCATCAGAAGATTTTGTTTTTCTGCTGGAGACCTTTCCCTGCAAAAGAGAGTTAAGTTTTCTTAACCACCCACATCTTCAAGGGTGGCTTAGAAGCAATAAGTCTAAGTGCAGCATCTGAGAATTTTGGCTTTGAAGCCTTAGCAAACAGTCTAGCAGGTGGACAATAATACTCATAGGAATAAGCAGAATAATTTTTGGTCATATGAACATGACGATTCGAAGAACCGCTCTCATATTCATATGCCTGAGTATGGTTTCCCTGCAAAACATTTGCGTTAGTGTGACTCAGGTGAGTCCTCTGTTTGTATGAAGCCTTTGGACCATATGAAGCCTTTGGTCTGATGTTTGTCTTCTTCAAGTGAGGTGTCATGAAGACATTCACAAGAAGATTTTCCAGACACTTTTTCGGAACCCAGATCTTCTTCATAGGTGGTCCATTCCTGCAGTTAGTACCAATGTACCTGGCAAACACTTCACCATTCTGATTCTTAAATAGTTTATAGTTTGCATCAAAGGATTCATCAATGATAATGGGGTTAGCACAAGTGAAGCCAGATAAATTGGATGGATCTACTGAAAGTTCCTTTGCAGCAACCCATGTGGTTTTGGGGTACTGCTCAAGTTTCCAGTAAGAGCCATCTGCATTTATTTTCCTCACGAACCCAACACCCTCTTTCCTAGGGTTTCGGTTCAGAATCTGCTTCTTGAGGACATCACATAATGTCTGATGTCCTTTAAGACTTTTGTACATCCCTGTTTCAAGCAATGTCTTCAACCTAGCATTCTCATTAGCAATAGCAGTGGTATCCTCAGCAGAGGGGTTAGTTACCACATCAACAGTTGAAGATATTGGAATAGCAGTAGCAGTGGAACATTCAGCAACAGAAGTAGCATTATCACGCTCAATGCATTTAAGACATGGTGGTTCAAATCCTTCCTGAGCGGGACTGATCCGTTCGGCGCGAAGTGACTCGTTTTCCTTTTGAAGATCTTCATGAGCCGCTCTCAATTTCTCAAGTTCTTGCTTCCTTTGAAGATAATCATAGGAAAGCTTTTCATGAGTTGTTGAGAGAGTATCAAGACGATCTTCAAGTTCCTGATACTTAACGTGAAGGTTTTTTATGTCTTCAATTAAGGATTCAGGTCGAGTCATTTCAGCACCCAACAGATCATTGCTTCTGTCTAACAATTTTTGAATATGTTCCATAGCTTTCTGTTATTCAGTTGCAATTTTAGCAAGTGTTTTGTAGCTGGGTTTTGAATCACAGTCAGAGTCATCGTCACTAGATGTTTGATAGCGAGTAAGCGTGTGTTTACCTTGGCACCGCGTGCCATGAAGCAGTAGGTAGGAGTGGAGTCGTTCTTGTTATTTGCGTCGGTGTCGGTGATGCAGTCATTGTCTTCAGTGTTGAAGATGGACTTGGCGACGTATGCTGTAGCCAGACTCGCAATGCCAGAATCAGACTCCTCCTCAGACTCCACCTCTGCCTCCTCAGATGCGGACTCCTCCTCTGAATCCATCTCCTTGCCAACAAACGCACGTGCCTTGCCAGATGAGCTCTTCTTGTGTGATGAAGACTTTGAAGAAGACTTGGAAGAAGACTTTGAGTATTTCTTCTTCTTCTTGTCGTCAGAATCATATTCCTTGCTCTTCTTCTTCCTTCTGTTCTCATTGTCCCACTGTGGACACTCAGAGATGAAGTGTCCAGTTTTCTTACACTTGTGACATGTTTTCTTCTTGTAGTCATGAGCAGAAGCTTCATCATTCCTTGAGCTTGATCGTGAAGGTTTTCTAAAGCCTTTCTTCTTGGTGAATTTTTGGAACTTCTTCACTAGCATTGCAAGTTCTCTTCCAATGTCTTCAGGATCATCAGAACTGCAGTCAGATTCTTCTTCAGATGAGGAAACAGCTTTTGCCTTCAAGGCACGAGTTCGCCCGTAGTTTGGACCGTAGATATCTCTTTTCTCAGAAAGCTGAAACTCATGTGTGTTGAGCCTCTCAAGTATGTCAGACGGATCGAGTGTCTTGAAATCAGGACGTTCTTGAATCATCAGGGCCAGGATGTCAAACGAACTATCAAGTGATCTCAGCAGCATCTTGACGATTTCATGTTTGGTGATCTCAGTGGCGCCGAGGGCTTGAAGCTCATTTGTGATGTCAGTGAGCCGGTCAAATGTGTGCTGGACATTCTCATTGTCATTTCGCTTGAAGCGGTTGAAGAGGTTGCGAAGAACACTGATTCTTTGATCTCTCTGGGTTGAGACGCCTTCATTGACCTTGGAGAGCCAGTCCCCGACCAGCTTGGATGTCTTCAAAGTACTCACACGGCCATACTGTCCTTTTGTCAGATGACCATAGATGATATTTTTGGCAGTAGAGTCCAGTTGAGTGAACTTCTTGACATCAGCAGCAGTGACACCTTCTCCAGCCTTGGGAACGTCGTTCTCGACGACATACCATAGGTCGACGTCAATGGCTTCAAGATGCATGCGCATATTATTCTTCCAGTAGGGATATTCAGTTCCATCGAAGACGGGGCACGCAGCGGAGACTTTGATTATCCCTGCAGTTGACATAGCTAAAACTCCAGGTGGTTAAACCGAATCACACAGAACAAGGGAGCAACTTGCTCTGATACCAATTGAAAGTGCGTTATATCGACTAGAGGGGGGGTGAATAGGCGATTTTTATGAAAGTCTTCAAAACATGAGAGTTATGAAGACAAACAGCGAAGAGTATGCCTATTACTATGCAGCAGAAGTTAGATTACACTAGGCCAGCCATGGTCATGTATTCAATAGAGAGAAAGCACAATGACAAACAGCTTCAGTGGAATAAGGATCAGGTAGGAAGAAGTTATGAAGCCAAACAGATCATACTTTCATGTTGTGAAGACAAAAAGATAAAGCAAGCATGCAATGGCTTCACAATGAGTAACAGTAAGAGAAGGAAGTGAAGATAAAACCAGTGACTCATTGAAGACAATGATATGTTGGACCAGTTCCAGTTGCTGTGACAACTGTATGTCTAGTTGGAGCGGCTAGGTATTTAAACCTTAGGACACACAGTCCCGGACACCCAGTCCTGAACACACAGTTCAGGACACCAAGTCCTCACCGTATTCTCCTTGAGCTAAGGTCACTTAGTCCTCGCCCAATCACTCTGGTAAGTCTTCAAGGTAGACTCCCAAACCTTCACAGACTTCGTTCACTGGCAATCCACAATGTCTCTTGGATGCTCTGAACGCGACGCCTAACCATCTGGAGGATTCACAGTCCTCAAGTGTAATAAGTCTTCAGATCACACAGAAACGAAGACTTAAGTGATGCCCAATTTACTCTGGCTCTTGGTGGTTAGGGCTTTTCTGCTCACTAGAAATTTTTCTCTCAAAGGCTTCAAGGTGGGTTGCTCTCAAACGACAAAAGCCGTGCACTGAAATCTGAGCAGCCAACCGTTTATGGTTGTGGGGTGGGCTATTTATAGCCACTTGGCAACCCGACCTGATTTGTCTGAAATGACCCTGGGTCACTAAGGAACTGACACGTGTCTCAACGGTCAGATTTCAAACTCTCATGGAAACTTTACTTGGACAAGATTCTCACCGGCTCTGGACAAGATTCGCTCTCATTGTCTTCACTCGAAGACATAGGTTTTTGATTTAGGCATCACTTCAGTCATTCTGACTGGTTCTCCTGGACCCCACTTAACAGTATGGTGGTTCCTATGACTCAACACAAAATAAAAAGAACTACGAAAGATCTAAGTCTTCGAGCTCCATAGGCTTCATAACGTGTCTTCTTTTGTCATAGTCTTCAATGTGAACATCTTCATATACCACCTTTGTCTTCAATGTCTTCATACATTTTTAGGGGTCATCTCTGGTAGTAAAACCGAATCAATGAGGGACTTCTACCTGTGTTTTCCTGCAATTCTCACAAACACATTAGTCCCTCAACTAGGTTTGTCGTCAATACTCCAAAACCAACTAGGGGTGGCACTAGATGCACTTACAAAGGGTATGTGATGGGTACTAGGTATGTTGACTTTTGCGTAGACCTCCCCGGCAACGGCGCCAGAAATCCTTCTTGCTACCTCTTGAGCACTGCGTTGGTTTTCCCCGAAGAGGAAGGGATGATGCAGCAAAGTAGTGTAAGTATTTCCCTCAGTTTTTGAGAACCAAGGTATCAATCCAGTAGGAGGCTACGTGCGAGTCCCTCGTACCTGCACAAAACAAATAAATCCTCGCAACCAACGCAAATAGGGTTTGTCAATCCCTTTAGGGCCACTTACTTGAGTAAGATTTGATAGATATGATAAGATAATATTTTTGGTATTTTTATGATAAAGATGCAAAGTAAAATAAAGGCAAAGTAAATAGCAAAGGAAATAACTAAGTAGTAGCAGATTAATATGATAAAGATAGACCCCGGGGCCATAGGTTTCACTAGTGGCTTCTCTCGAGAGCATAAGTATTCTACGATGGGTGAACAAATTACTGTTGAGCAATTGATAGAATTGAGCATAGTTATGAGAATATCTAGGTATGATCATGTATATAGGCATCACGTCCGAGACAAGTAGACCGACTCTTGCCTGCATCTACTACTATTACTCCACTCATCGACCGCTATCCAGCATGCATCTAGAGTATTAAGTTCAAAACAGAGCAACGCCTTAAGCAAGATGACATGGTGTAGAGGGATAGACTCATGCAATATGAAGAAAACCCCATCTTGTTATCCTTGATGGCAAAAATACAATACGTGCCTTGCTGCCCTTACTGTCACCAGGAAAGGACACCGCAAGATTGAACCCAAAGCTAAGCGCTTCTCCCATTGCAAGAAAGATCAATCTAGTAGGCCAAACCAAACTGATAATTCGAAGAGACTTGCAAAGATAACAAATCATACATAAAAGAATTCAGAGAAGATTCCAATATTATTCATAGATAGACTTGATCATAAACCCACAATTCATCGGTCTCAACAAACACACCGCAAAAAGAAGATTACATCGAACAGATCTCCACAAGAGAGGGGAGAACATTGTATTGAGATCCAAAAAGAAAGAAGAAGCCATCTAGCTACTAACCATGGACCCGTAGGTCTGAGGTAAACTACTCACACTTCATCGGAGAGGCTATGGTGTTGATGTAGAAGCCCTCCATGATCGATGTCCCCTCTGGCGGAACTCCGGAACAGGCCCCAAGATGGGATCTCGTGGATACAAAAACTTACGGCGGTGGAATTAGGGTTTTGGCTCCGTATCTGATCGTTTGGGGGTACGTAGGTATATATAGGAGGAAGGAGTACGTCGGTGGAGCAACATGGGGCCCACGAGGGTGGAGGGCGCGCCTGGTGGGGGTGGGCGCGCCCCCCTACTTCGTGCCCTCCTGTTTTCTTTCTTGACGTAGGGTCCAAGTCTCCCGGATCATAATCTTCCTAAAAATCACGTTCCCAAAGGTTCCATTCGGTTTGGACACCATTTGATATTCCTTTTCTTCGAAACCCTAAAACAGGCAAAAAAACAGCAATTCTGGGTTGGGCCTCCGGTTAATAGGTTAGTCCCAAAAATAATATAAAAGTGGATAATAAAGCCCAATAATGTCCAAAATAGTAGATAATATAGCATGGAGCAATCAAAAATTATAGATACGTTGGAGACGTATCACCCTATTTAACGTGAATGCAGCTGTCTCTAATGCATAACCCCAAAACGATAGTGGTAAACCTATAAGAGACATCATAGATTGCACCATATCTAATAAAGTATGGTTACAATATTCGGAAACACCATTACTTCATGGTATTCCAAGTGGTGTGAGTTGTGAAACTATTCCACATTGTTTTAAATGAAGGCCAAACTCGTAACTCATATATTCGCCTCCACAATCAAATCGTAGAAACTTTATTTTCTTGTTACGATGATTCTCCACTTCACTCTGAAATTCTTTGAACTTTTCAAATGTTTCAGACTTGTGTATCATTAAGTAGATATACCCATGTCTGCTCAAATCATCTATGAAGGTTAGAAAATAATGATACGCGCCGCGAGCCTCAACACTCATCGGACCGCATACATCGGTATGTATTATTTCCAATAAGTCAGTGGCTCGCTCCATTGTTCCGGAGAATGGAGTCTTAGTCATCTGTCGTGGTTCTAAGCCTGATAGTAGAGTGGGGGTAGGTATGGAGAGGCAAGGTCCTAGCTATGGAGAGGTTGTAAGCACAAAGGATGTACGAGTTCAGGCCCTTCTCGGAAGAAGTAACAGCCCTACGTCTCGGAGCCCGGAGGCGGTCGAGTGGATTATGAGTATATGAGTTACAAGATGCCGAACCCTTCTGCCTGTAGAGGGGGTGGCTTATATAGAGTGCGCCAGGACCCCAGCCAGCCCACGTAGGAGAGGGTTTAAGGTGAGTTAAGTCTTGGGCGTTACTGGTAACGCTCCACATAAAGTGCCTTTACTATCATAAAGTCTACTTGATTACAGGTCGTTGCAGTGCAGAGTGCCTCTTGACTTTCCGGTGGTCGAGTGAGTCTTCGTGGTCGAGTCCTTCAAGTCAGTCGAGTGTGTCCCTCGTTGGTCGACTGGAAGGTGACTTCTTCTAAGGGTGTCCTTGGGTAAGGTACTTAGATCAGGTCCATGACCCTACCCTAGGTACATAACCCCATCATTAGCCCCCGAATGGATTGAGGCTTCGAGTGAGGAAGGAGTTGATGTCGTTTTCGATTAACCTTTGTGCCCTGGTCGTGCGTTGTCCTGGACCAAAGAATCTCTTCGTCGACAGTGAACGACTTGTCTTCAGTCGACTCGATCCATTCTATTCTTGCGTCGATTGATCTTTCGGGCTTCGACGATATCCGAGCGACGGATCGCCGGAAACCCCGTGTCTGACAGACTGATCTGCCGTTCGCGGATTCCGCGGGATGCGAAATTTGGGGACGCGCGCGAAGCGGGACGGCCCGCGGCGTTCGGATGGGACGGGACATAGACGCCTTGATCTCCGCGCCGCCTTTTTCGCCACGTATCCCGTCTGCATAACTGTTCCTGATATGATTAGATTGACCGGGCCCACCTGTCATCCACTCAGAAGGGACCTTATAAATGTGCCCGGCGAGGATTTCTGTGCTGCGCCTCAGCATTCTCTCCCTCTCTCTGCTTCCTTCTTCCCCGCCCAGCGTGCTCGCTCTCGCCCCCGCACCACTTCCCTTCGCGCATCTTGCCGGCGACCATGGCCAAGGAGAAGATGGCGGCGCTGGAGCGTGCAAAGAAGGCGTCGGCGTCGGAGAAGGCAAAGGGGAGATCCACCAGCCGCGGAGGGTCCTCGTCCAGATCCCGCCTGCCGAAGGGTTGGGTCCAAGGAGACTGGATCCAGTCGACCATCACAGAGAATGACCTCCTCGACATGGCCAACGAGGGCTTGATCCCTCACGGAGCTGCGAGGCTTCCGGGGAAGGAGTGGCAGCCCCAGCCAGAAGAGGGTGAGTGTGTGCTTTTGGCCACCCATGTTGATTGTGGGTTTTCCTTGCCGCCGAGTGTTTTCTTCCGTGGCTTCTTGAATTTCTTTGGAGCGCAGCTCCACCACTTTACCCCAAACTCCATTGCCTATCTTGTTGCGTTCGTGTCCATGTGTGAGGGTTTCTTGGGCTGTCGACCGCACTGGGGTTTGTTCAAACATATATTCATGTGTCGCTCTCAGACCGTGAAGAAGGCAAGCCCAGGTGATGAGAGAACCCGAGTCGTCCAAATGTGTGGGGGTCTGGGGATCCAGGTGAGGAATAAGAGCACCTTCCCGCCCATGACTTTTCCCGAGTCAGTCAGAGGTTGGCAGTCGACCTGGTTCTACTGCCGGGACCAGTCGACGCCGGGGCAGTCGAGTGGACTCCCACAGTTTACCATGGACCGAGTGAACAAGCCCTCCTCTCTGAAGTTGATTCTGGAGGTGAAAGCTGATGTGAAGATGTTGATGGAGCGCGTGGTGCAGTTGGTTCGGGAGGGAGTGACGGGCATGGACCTCTTGGAGGTCTTCCTCAGGCGTCGCATCCAGCCTCTTCAGTTCCGGAGCCACTGCATGTGGTTGTACTATGGGACCGAAGACGAGACTCGAGTCCATCCAGAAGCAGTCGACGATGTCACTCTGGAAAGATGGATGGTAGCCGTTACCGGAAACAAGGACAACCCACGCGGAGCCAGAAGGATTCCTCCACTCGACCACAACAGCGATCCAAACAAGGTATATTTGCTCTGCCCTCCACTGCATTCTTGTCGCATTCATTTCTGTTTATCCTGCCGACTGGTCGACTGATCCTTGTCTTGATATCTTCTAGGCTCTCACCGAGCTGTACTCGATGCCCAATGGGGCACAAACTCCGACTGAGGAGGGTGAGGCGAGCGGGGGTGAGAGCCAGGAAGAGGAGGAGTGGGACTCGGACGTTGCAGGGGATGACGACGACGATGATGATGACGACGGCGATGACGATGACGTTGAAGACGAGGAGGAAGAGGAGGAGGAGGTCGTACCACCGCGCTCGGAAAGGCGGTCGAAGCTTGTCCACGACCCTTCAACCGAACGTGGTAAGGGGGTTGCGACCACCACTCAGTCGACCAAGCTCCCTCGGACCATCTCTCCGGTGCCGACTGAAAAGGCGCCGAAGCAGCCCAGGGCGGCCTCGTCGAAGCCGATCAAGCTCCTGCCGAAAATGAAGGTGTCCATCCCCACCATTTCAGGGTAACCGTGCTGCTTAGGTCTTCTTGTTTTGTGTGAACTTTGTCTCTGGCCGACGCTGAAGTTAGTCGACTGATCCTTTGGAGTTGCAGTGCTGCTACTTCTGAAACCTCGGCCCGGGCTGATGACCACGAGATGGAGGACGCAGCAACTTCGAACCCAGGTAATGTATTCTTAACGTCGTCCTTAGTCGACTGACACGCGATCTCTGATCCTGATTCTTCTCCGCAGCTCCACCCAATATTGTTATCAATCTTCCTGATGATGATGAGGTCGAAGAGCCGCTGAAGCGCAGGAGGAGTCGGAAAGCGTCCGCCAGTAAGGTGCCTCAGGATGTGACGGCGCCTGAGATTCTGACTGTGGAGGAAGAGAACACCACTCGACACACGGTGTCCTTCGCAAATCCACTGACGAGTGCTCAGCAGCCCTCCCTCTTCACGACGCACCACGTCCCAGAGGACCAAGCTGGCGCAGCGAAGGAGGCGATACGCCAAGCGGGAATCATGATGGAGCAGCTGAAGACCATCCGGGACGCGAGCCAGGCAGCTTATGACGCCAGTTCTGCCCTCCAAAGCAATGTTCAGGTCAGTCGACTACCGTTTGTTCTGTTGGATATGCTGCCAAAAACTTTTCCTTTCCGGAATTTATAGTAGTCACCCACTGGGTGTTGTCGATTGAGCTCCGTATTAGCGGGGGCACGCTGAGTGCACCCGCTGGGTGTAGTCCCCAAGGCTAAGGTCGACTGCTGGCAGTCGGCCTTAGGCTTTATAATTTCAGTCTTTCTGTCAGTCGACTATGTCGACTGGATTTCACAAACTGGTGGGGGCACGCTGAGTGCACCCACTGGGTGTAGTCCCCGAGACTGTGGTCGACTGCTTGCAGTTGATCATAGTCTTTAGAGAATGCATCTCGCACTTTTTTTTTGAGGTCGACTGGTCGACTTTGTCTTCAACAGGATTAGTGGGGGCACGCTGAGTGCACCCACTGGGTGTAGTCCCCGAGACTACGGTCGAATGCTTGTATTCGGCTGTAGTCTTAGAAACGTGTGTTTTTCCCTTTTTCACTCGGAAGTGAATTATATTTGACATTTTAGTCAATTGGTTCTTCGCAGAACTCTTGTGATCTTGTGGCTCGCTACTCGGAGCTGGAACACAAGCATACTCAAGTCGAGCTGAGCTTGAAGCTGGTTCAGGAGAAGCTGACAAAGGCAAAGGAGGAGACCGAAGGTATGTTTGGTGAGACCCTGACGACTGCTTTTCCCCTTGCTTGTTTCAAAATCTGATCTTGCTGTAACTTGTAGGTAAGGTAAGGGAGGCCCAACAGAAGAAAGACCTTGAGCTAGCTGAGAAGATCAAGCTTGCTGACGAGAAGTTAGCTTCAGTCACCAAGCTTGAACAAGACAATACCAATCTGAAAGCTGCTCTTGGGATTGCTAACAAGGAGGTCAGTCGACTGAAAACTGATAAAGCTGCCCTGACCGACCAAGTCAGCAAATTGACTGAGAAGAAAACTGAACTGGAGGCCTTCCTGAGTGGCCTTGCCAAGAAGCTGTTTCTTATGCTTGAAGGTAAACCTCTATGTTTGGCAAACATTTCCAATTGTGGCTTTTTCCATTCGACCATCCCCTTGACTTAGTGATCACCCTTGCAGAATTTTGTCAAAACTTTGAAGAAGAAACTAGCCGGCTGGAGCCAAACCTCGACCCCGTCAATTCTCCGGTGAACGATGAAGTTGCCATGGATGTTCTCCGACTGGAGTCCCGTGTTGCAGCTGTCGTGGACTATCTCGCAAGGCTGAAGGACGCTACATCTCGCATCGACTCGACGCTCTGGCCTGAGGAGACACTTCAGAATGATCTTGAGTCGCTGATGGCCCGGTTGAACACGATCCCTGGTCGAGTGCAGGAATGGAAGAAGTCCTCAGCTCGGTGTGGTGCAGATGTTGCTCTGTGTCTTGACCGAGTCCACTGTAAGGATGCACGAGAAGAGAAGCTGGCGGCTCTTCGGGTGGCCAACACCAAGAAACACGACTTCAGGTCCTTTATGGAAACTTTCCTCGCAGCTGCCACTCGGATCGCCGACGGGATCGACCTTGATGAATTCGTTGCACCTTCCAGCCCTCCACAGGAGGGGTAAAAAACTTCTTCTGGCTCGACGCTTTAAATTTGCCTCGGTATGCCGAGTGGAATTGTAACCGATAAACCTTAACAGGCTTAACGCCTGAGCACTCTCGGTTCCTTTAGATATCGATTCAAACTTGAATTTGGTGCTTGAATACGATTGCTTTTGGCTCGAAATGTCTTTTGCAGGTTCAAAGCAAGGCGCCTTTATCGCAATAGACTTATTCTTCAGTTCACTTAGGCGAGCACTGGGCCGCAGCTAAGCCCCCGAGTGAAAGTCTGGCTTACCACTCGGTAGGATTTTGATAACTTAGGCGAGTACTTGGACTGCAGCTAAGCCCCCGAGTGAGAGGGTTGCTCTTCACTCGGTAGGATTTTTATAACTTAGGCGAGTACTTGGACTGCAGCGGAGCCCCCGAGTGAGAGGGTTGCTCTTCACTCGGTAGGATTTTTATAACTTAGGCGAGTACAGGGCTGCAGCTAAGCCCCCGAGTGAGAGGGTTGCTCTTCACTCGGTAGGATTTTATAACTTAGGCGAGCACTTGGCTGCAGCTAAGCCCCGAGTGAGAGGGTTGCTCTTCACTCGGTAGGATTTTGATAAACTTAGGCGAGTGCTTGGACTGCAGCTAAGCCCCCGAGTGAGAGGGTTGCTCTTCACTCGGTAGGATTTTGATAAACTTAGGCGAGTGCTTGGACTGCAGCTAAGCCCCCGAGTGAGAGGGTTGCTCTTCACTCGGTAGGATTTTGATAAACTTAGGCGAGTGCTTGGACTGCAGCTAAGCCCCCGAGTGAGAGGGTTGCTCTTCACTCGGTAGGATTTTGATAAACTTAGGCGAGTGCTTGGACTGCAGCTAAGCCCCCGAGTGAGAGGGTTGCTCTTCACTCGGTAGGATTTTGATAAACTTAGGCGAGTGCTTGGACTGCAGCTAAGCCCCCGAGTGAGAGGGTTGCTCTTCACTCGGTAGGATTTTGATAACTTAGGCGAGCACTTGGACTGCAGCTAAGCCCCCGAGTGAGAGGGTTGCTCTTCACTCGGTAGGATTTTTATAACTTAGGCGAGCACAGGGCTGCAGCTAAGCCCCCGAGTGAGAGGGTTGCTCTTCACTCGGTAGGATTTTATAAACTTAGGCGAGCACAGGGCTGCAGCTAAGCCCCCGAGTGAGAGGGTGCTCTTCACTCGGTAGGATTTTGATAAACTTAGGCGAGTGCTTGGACTGCAGCTAAGCCCCCGAGTGAGAGGGTTGCTCTTCACTCGGTAGGATTTTGATAAACTTAGGCGAGTGCTTGGACTGCAGCTAAGCCCCCGAGTGAGAGGGTTGCTCTTCACTCGGTAGGATTTTGATAAACTTAGGCGAGTGCTTGGACTGCAGCTAAGCCCCCGAGTGAGAGGGTTGCTCTTCACTCGGTAGGATTTTGATAAACTTAGGCGAGTGCTTGGACTGCAGCTAAGCCCCCGAGTGAGAGGGTTGCTCTTCACTCGGTAGGATTTTTGATAAACTTAGGCGAGTGCTTGGACTGCAGCTAAGCCCCCGAGTGAAGAGGGTTGCTCTTCACTCGGTAGGATTTTATAAACTTAGGCGACTTAGGCGAGCACAGGGCTGCAGCTAAGTCCCCGAGTGAGAGGGTTGCTCTTCACTCGGTAGGATTTTTATAACTTAGGCGAGCACAGGGCTGCAGCTAAGCCCCCGAGTGAGAGGGTTGCTCTTCACTCGTAGGATTTTTATAACTTAGGCGAGACGGATTCGCGGCTAAGCCTCCGAGTGAGAGGCTGGCTCACCACTCGGTAGGATTTTACAAACTTAGGCGAAACGGATTCGCGGCTAAGTCACCCACTGAGGGGGAATTTTATGTGGACAAAATAAAAAGTGGACAGAAAGTATGGAGGGACTATGACACTATTATTTTGAGGTCCATGAACTACAAAAGTACTTTATTGCAACTCATCCGAGTGATAAAACTTAAGTGTAGAATGGGCGGAGTAGCTCCGCGTTCCAAGCTCGGGGTTCGTCGATATTATGCTCGACGTTGTAAAGACGGTACGCCCCGTTGTGGAGGACCTTGGTGACGATGAAGGGGCCTTCCCAAGAAGGAGCAAGCTTGTGTGGTTTGTGCTGATCCACTCGGAGAACCAAATCCCCTTCCTGGAAGGCTCGACCTCTCACATTTCTGGCGTGGAAACGACGCAAATCTTGTTGGTAGATGGTCGACCGGATCATAGCCATCTCCCTTTCTTCTTCTAAAAGGTCGACTGCGTCCTGCCGCGCCTGTTCAGCCTCTGCTTCGTTGTAAATTTCAACTCGAGGAGCATTGTGGAGAAGATCACTCGGCAAGACTGCTTCAGCTCCGTAGACCAAGAAGAATGGAGTTCTTCCGGTCGACCGGTTAGGTGTGGTCCGCAGCCCCCAAAGCACTGAGGGAAGTTCGTCTACCCAGGCTCCAGCCGCGTGTTTGAGATCACGCATCAGTCGAGGTTCCAATCCCTTAAGAATCAGTCCATTAGCTCGCTCTGCTTGTCCATTCGACTGCGGATGGGCGACTGAAGCGTAATCGACCCGTGTGCCTTGGGAGTTGCAGAAATCTCTGAATTCCTCTGAGTCAAAGTTCGACCCATTATCCGTAATGATGCTGTGCGGAACTCCATATCTGAATATTAGTTCCCTGATGAAGCTAACAGCAGTACCGGTGTCAAGGCTCTTGATTGGTTTAGCCTCGATCCACTTGGTGAACTTGTCGACTGCCACCAGTACATGCGTGAAGCCACTTCGTCCTGTCCTCAAAGGACCGACCATGTCCAATCCCCATACTGCGAAAGGCCAGACGAGTGGGATGGTCTTCAGAGCTGACGCAGGCTTGTGCGACATATTCGAGTAGAACTGACATCCCTCGCACTTATCCACTATCTCTTTCGCCATCTCATTCGCCTTTGGCCTGTAAAATCCGGCTCGGTATGCTTTGGCCACAATGGTCCGAGAGGACGCATGATGACCGCAGGTTCCCGAGTGGATATCATTGAGGATAAGTCAACCTTCTTCTGGTGTTATGCACTTCTGACCAACTCCAGTCACGCTTTCTCTGTATAATTGTCCTTTGATTACGGTAAAGGCCTTAGATCGACGGACGATCTGTCGAGCCTCTTCCTCATCCTCCGGAAGCTCCTTTCTCAGGATATACGCGACATATGGAACTGTCCAGTCGGGAATGACCACCAAAACCTCCATGATCAAGTCGACCACCGCTGGGACTTCAACTTCAGTCGGATCTATGGCACTCTTGGGCTGTGGAGTTTCTTCGGTGAAAGGATCTTCTTTGACTGACGGAGTGTGTATATGCTCCAAGAACACACCACTCGGAATGGCTTCTCTCTTGGAACCTATCTTTGCTAGATCATCAGCTGCTTGATTTTTCAGTCGGGGTATATGGTGGAGTTCCAACCCCTCAAACTTCTTTTCCAGCTTCCTCACTGCACTACAGTATCCAGTCATGGCTGGGCTTCTCACGTCCCACTCTTTCATCACCTGATTGACCACTAAATCCGAGTCGCCATAGACCATCAGGCGACGGACGCCGAGTGAAATGGCCATGCGCAACCCATATAAGAGGGCCTCATATTCTGCCTCATTGTTGGAGGAGTCAAAGTGAATCTGGAGCACATATCTGAGCTTATCTCCTCTGGGGGAAACCAAGACAACCCCAGCACAAGAACCATTCAACATCTTAGAGCCATCAAAAAACATGGTCCAATGCTCCGAGTGAACTTCAGTCGGCTGCTGCTGTTCAATCCACTCGGCAAGGAAATCTGCTATTGCCTGGGACTTAATGGCTTTCTTTGCCTCAAACTTGATATCAAGGGGAAGAAGTTCAATCGCCCATTTGGCCACTCGACCAGTTGCATCTCTGTTGTGCAAAATCTCTGATAGTGGAGCGTCGCTGACGACTGTGATGGAATGATCAGAGAAATAATGAGCAACCTTCTTTGTGGTCATGTATATTCCATACACAAGCTTCTGATAATGAGGATATCTCTGCTTGGATGGAGTCAAGACTTCAGACAAATAATACACTGGGCGCTGAACTTTGAGAGCCTTTCCTTCTTCTTCCCGCTCGACCGTTAGCACAGTACTGACGACTTGTCCTGTGGCTGCGATATAGAGCAACAGAGGCTCTTTGCTGATTGGAGCAGCAAGCACCGGCTGGGTGGAGAGCAGAGCTTTTAGCTCGGCAAACGCTGCATCAGCTTCTGGAGTCCACTCGAACTTGTCTGTCTTCTTCATCAGTCGGTAAAGAGGCAATGCCTTTTCACCAAGCCGTGAGATGAATCGACTTAATGCGGCCAAGCATCCAGTAAGCTTCTGGACATCGTGCCCATGCACAGGGCGTTTCATTCGGAGAATAGTGCCAATCTTCTCTGGGTTAGTGTCGATTCCCCGTTCGGAAACGAGAAAACCGAGTAACTTGCCACCAGGAACTCCAAATGTGCACTTCGATGGATTGAGCTTGATATCATACCTTCTGAGGTTGGCAAATGTTTCGGCGAGGTTAGCGAGCAGGTCGGAACCTTTTCGTGACTTGACAACAATATCATCCATATAAGCTTCCACATTCCGACTGATTTGAGTGAGTAGACACTTTTGAATCATTCGCATGAATGTGGCTCCGGCATTCTTGAGGCCGAATGGCATGGTGATATAGCAGAAGCACCCGAATGGAGTGATGAAAGCTGTTTTTACCTCGTCGGGTCCGTACAGACGGATCTGGTGGTACCCGGAGTAGGCATCTAAAAAAGATAGCCTCTCACATCCCGCGGTCGAGTCAACAATTTGATCTATGCGAGGGAGAGGAAAATGATCTTTCGGGCAGGCCCGGTTGATGTGCTTGAAATCAATGCACATTCGGAGCGACTTGTCCTTCTTAGGAACCATGACGACATTAGCGAGCCACTCGGAGTGGTATATCTCTCGGATAAATCCTGCCGCCAACAGTCGAGCCACTTCTTCACCAATGGCTTTTCTCTTCTGGACGGCGGACCGCCGAAGATGCTCTTTGACTGGTTTGGCAGATGAGTCGACTCTTAGGCGATGCTCAGCCAGTCCCCTGGGAACACCTGGCATGTCAGCGGGCTTCCATGCAAAAATGTCCCAGTTCTCACGGAGGAACTGGATGAGCGTTTCTTCCTATTTTGGGTCGAGTGTTGTGGAGATGCGGGTCGGAGCTGCTTCGGGGTCGGTCGGGTGAATGTGAACAGGCTTTGTCTCACCGGACGACTGGAATGCAGACTCTGTGGCGGGCTTCTTGGACCGCAGCAAGTCACTCGGATCTGTGTTTTGCTTGTATTCTTCGAACTCGACCGATGTTACCTGGGAATCGGCGATCTTGGAGCCCTTCTGAAAGCACTCTTCTGCCTTTTTCCGATCACCGGTGACAGTGATCACTCCTTTGGGGCCGGGCATCTTCAATTTGAGGTACACGTAGCATGGTCGAGCCATGAACCGTGCGTAAGCTGATCTCCCCAAAATGGCATGATATGCACTCTGAAAATCCACGACCTCAAACGTCAACTTTTCTTTGCGAAAATGCTTCGAATCACCAAACACTACGTCCAAAGCTATCTGGTCGAGTGACTCGGCCTTCTTCCCTGGTATAACTCCATGAAAGCTCATGTTACTAGTGCTCAGTCGGGACATCGGAATGCCCATACCTTTCAATGTGTCTGCATACAATAAGTTCAGCCCACTTCCACCATCCATCAGCACCTTTGTCAGTCGAGTGCCTTCGACAACTGGATCGACCACCAAAGCTTGCCTCCCAGGGGTGGCAATATGAGTCGGGTGATCAGATTGGTCGAATGTGATGGGTGTTTGAGACCACTTCAGATAATTTGCTTTTGCTGGGGCAACCATGTTCACCTCTCGGTTAATCACTTTCAGTCGACTTCTGCTTTCCACATCTGCAAAGATCATCAGAGTGGAGTTGATATGCGGATATCCTCCCTCACTGTCCTCCTTGTCTTCAGCCTTGTCCGACTCCTTCTCCTTGTCCTTAGACTGTTTTCCCTGAAACTGCTGGATCAGGAGTCGACATTGGCGAGTGGTGTGCTCCGGGTAGATGATATTCCCCTCTTCGTCTTTCTTCGTATGGATGTGACATGGCATATCCATTACGTCGTTCCCTTCTTTATCCTTTACCTTCTTTGGGCTCCAGGATCCTTTTGGTTTCCCCTTAAACTTTCCTTGAGTCACGGCCAGAGCCTCTCCAGGAGCTGCCGGTTCAGCCTTCCGCTTCTGTTTCCGACTGGTGTTTCCTTTTTCCAACTGACTCGGCTTGTGCTTGCCGCTTCGGAGTCGGTCTTCTTCTTCGCCGTTGGCGTACTTGGTAGCAATCTCCATCATCCGACTCAAGGTCATGTCACCGGTTCGACCAAACTTCAAACTCAGTTCTCTGTTCTTGACGCCGTCTTTGAAGGCGCAGACTGCCTGATGATCGGACACATTCTCCACAGTGTGGTGCAAAGTGATCCACCTCTAAATATACTCTCTGAGAGTCTCATTAGTTTTCTGCACGCAGACTTGCAACTCTGTCAATCCAGCTGGTCGCTTGCAAGTTCCTTCAAACGTCCTGACGAACACTCGGGACAGATCTTCCCAAGTGTAAATGCTGCTAGGAGGTAACTGAGTCAACCATGCCCTGGCAGAACCTTCCAACATGAGGGGCAAATGCTTCATGGCCACCTCGTCGTTCCCACCACCAATCTGAACTGCCACTCGGTAGTCTTCAAGCCAAGTTTCAGGCTTAGACTCACCAGTGAACTTGCTGACTCCTGTTGCCAACCTGAAATTGGGAGGGATAACTGCGGCTCTGATAGCTCTGCTGAAACATTCAGGACCAGAAACATGCACTCGACTGCTTGTGGTACATCTCTGTCGAGTCCACCTCGATGGGCTCTGTTCCGGTCAACCAACCCTTGCACGATAATGGATCGCGCGTCGAAGCCTGGTTCCCTGGGGTCGACTGGAACCCTACGCCCTGTACTGTACTGACGCCTATCATCTGGCTGCCGAGGAGCGTAAGACCCACCCCTCGGAGGGGAATAGGGCACTCGACGCCTATCATCTCGGTCGAGTCTGTCGCCATATTGATCTCGCCGATTCTCGCGCCCTTCACGCCGCGGAGGCGATCTGGGGCTATGAGCCGACTGAACCGTATTCACAGTGACGGATCGACTGTGAATTCTGTTGTGCGACTGAGACACGGCTGAATTCTGATCTCCTGCTGCCCGGAGCAGATCCCTGATCTGCAGCAAACCTCTACCAGCTTCCGACTGCGAAGGCTGGATGGACTCTGCTATACGGGTCGCAGCTGCTAAATTCTGAATTGGGGTTCGATATACCTGAGTCGGCGGGAAGAGTTGACGTCGACTGTTGTCGGGAACTCGTTGCCGCGCGCGCTCGTCGAGAGCTCGCTGAAGGTTCTCCAGTCGAGTGCGCTCGGCCAAATTGGCCAGACGCGCCTCCTCCAAGGCACGAGCCTCGGGGGTTTCTCCTGTGATGGGAACGCGCAGGGGATCCTCGTTCCTGCAGCGAAGTTCCTCTCTTTGCAGAGAGTCGAGTGGCTCGGGCTGGTACTCTTCGTAGCCTCGTGTAGGGTCGCCGCCGTCACCTGCTCCACCACCACGGGCGAAGCCAGGGGGACTGTGGGGCCCGTCGACCATCAAGATTTCCGCCGCTGGATCACTGCTACCGCACTCGGATGTAGTCTCTACGGAGCCAGTCGACAGATCGAACAAGCCGTAGAGAGGTTCGTCGGGCTCGATTGCCGCAACTTGGGTGGTGGCCGATTGGCGAGCCACCGCGTGCCTCACCCATCGCGGAAGCCTCGACCGGCCCGAGCGTTTGCGCTGGCGGGATACCGGGAGGGTGGACGATGGAGGGGCCGACCGATACTGGGTCGACGGTTGCCGCAGCAGAACGCCGCGGACATATGCACGAAAATGCGTCGCACCGCAGACGGGGAGCGCATCAACGTCGAGCGGAGCATCATGGAGCCACGCGGAGTCGTCGGCGAAGAAGGTGAGAGTGTCGAGACGGATCTCTTGACCCCCAACCAAAGCTCCAGCAGACACCATGATGAAAGTACTCGAAAGAATCGCAACTTCTCCACAAAATCGCTAAAACACCGGCCCCACGGTGGGCGCCAACTGTCGTGGTTCTAAGCCTGACAGTAGAGTGGGGGGTAGGTATGGAGAGGCAAGGTCCTAGCTATGGAGAGGTTGTAAGCACAAAGGATGTACGAGTTCAGGCCCTTCTCGGAAGAAGTAACAGCCCTACGTCTCGGAGCCCGGAGGCGGTCGAGTGGATTATGAGTATATGAGTGACAAGATGCCGAACCCTTCTGCCTGTGGAGGGGGGTGGCTTATATAGAGTGCGCCAGGACCCCAGCCAGCCCACGTAGGAGAGGGTTTAAGGTGAGTTAAGTCTGGGGCGTTACTGGTAACGCCCCACATAAAGTGCCTTTACTATCATAAAGTCTACTTGATTACAGGCCGTTGCAGTGCAGAGTGCCTCTTGACTTTCCGGTGGTCGAGTGAGTCTTCGTGGTCGAGTCCTTCAAGTCAGTCGAGTGTGTCCCTCGTTGGTCGACTGGAAGGTGACTTCTTCTAAGGGTGTCCTTTGGTAAGGTACTTAGATCAGGTCCATGACCCTACCCTAGGTACATAACCCCATCATCATCTTGCCCATGAGGCATGGTTCGCAAGCATCAAATGATTCATTATTAGGTGATTCCAAAAGTCCATCCGCATGGAGTTTCTTCATGCGCTTTACACCAATATGACCTAAACGGAAGTGCCACAAATATGTTGCACTATCATTATCAACTCTGCATCTTTTGGCATCAATATTATGAATATGTGTATCACTACGATCGAGATATAAATAAACCATTCACATTGGGTGTATGACATAGAAGGTTTTATTCATATAAACAGAACAACAATTATTCCCAGACTTAAATGAATAACCATATTGCAATAAACATGATCTAATCATATTAATGCTCAATGCAAACACCAAATAACATTTATTTAGGTTCAATTCTAATCTCGATGGTAGAGGGAGTGTGCGACGGTGATCGTATCAACCTTGGAATTACTTCCAACACACATCGTCACCTCGTCCTTAACTGGTCTCTGTTTATCTTGCAACTCCTATTTCGAGTTACTACTCTTAGCAACTGAGCCAGTATCAAATACCGAGGGGTTGCTTATAAACACTAGTAAAGTACACATCAATAACATGTATATCAAATATACCTCTATTCACTTTGCCATCCTTCTTATCCGCCAAGTATCTAGAGCAGTTCCACTTCCAGTGACCATTTCATTTGCAGTAGAAGCACATAGTTTCAGGCTTGGGTCTAGCTTTGGGCTTCTTCATGGGAGTGGCAACTTTCTTGCCATTCTTTTGATGTTTTCCCTTTCTTTCGCTTGCCCTTTTCTTGAAACTAGTGGTCTTGTTAACCATCAACACTTGATGCTTTTTCTTGATTTCTACCTTCGCTGATTTCAGCATTGCGAAGACCTTGAGAATCGTTTTCGTCATCCCTTGCATATTATAGTTCATCACGAAGTTCTAGTAACTTGATGATAGCAACTCGAGAACTCTGTCAATCACTATCTTATCTGGAAGATTAACTCCCACTTGATTCAAGCGATTGTAGTACCCAGACATTCTAAGCACATGCTCACTAGCTGAGCTATTCTCCTCCATCTTGTAGGCAAAGTACTTTGTCAGAGGTCTCATATCTCTTAACACGGGCATGAGTCTGAAATAACAATTTCAACTCTTGTAATATCTCATATGCTCCATGTAGTGCAAAACATTTTTGAAGTCCCGGTTCTAAGTTGTAAAGCATGGTGCACTAAACTATCAAGCAGTCATCATACCGAGCTTGTGAAACGTTCATAATGTCTGCATTTGCTCCTATAATAGTTCTGTCACCTAGCAGTGCATCAAGGACATACTTCTGTCCAGCAATGAGGATAATCCTCAGATCACTGTTGGAAATATGCCCTAGAGGCAATAATAAAATGATTATTATATTTCCTTGTTCATGATAATTGTCTTTTATTCATGCTATAATTGAATTATCCGGAAATTGTAATACATGTGTGAATACATAGACCACAATGTGTCCCTAGAGCCTCTAGTTGACTAGCTCGTTGATCAACAGATAGTCATGGTTTCCTGGCTATGGACATGGGGATGTCATTGATAACGGGATCACATCATTAGGAGAATGATGTGATGGACAAGACCCAATCCTAAGCTTAGCTCAAAGATCATGTAGTTCGTTTGCTGTAGCTTTTCTGAATGTCAAGTATCATTTCCTTAGACCATGAGATTGTGGAACTCCCGGATACCGTAGGAGTGCTTTGGGTGTACCAAACGTCACAACGTACCTCGGTGACTATAAAGGTACATTACAGGTGTTTCCGAAAGTGTCTGTTAAGTTGGCTCGAATCGAGACTGGGATTTGTCACTCCATATGACGGAGAGGTATCTCTGGGCCCACTCGGTAATTCATCATCATAATGAGCTCAATGTGATCAAGTGGTTGATCATGGGATCATGCATTACGATACGAGTAAAGTGACTTGCTGGTAACGAGACTGAACAAGGTATTGGGATACCGACGATCGAGTCTCGGGCAAGTAACGTACCGATTGACAAAGGGAATTGTATACAGGGTTGCTTGAATCCTTGACATCGCGGTTCATCCGATGAGATCATTGAGGAGCATGTGGGAGCCAACATGGGTATCCAGATCCCGCTGTTGGTTATTGGCCGGAGAGCCGTCTCGGTCATGTCTACGTGTCTCCCGAACCCGTAGGGTCTACACACTTAAGGTTCGGTGACACTAGGGTTGTAGAGATATGAGTATGCAGTAATCCGAAAGTTGTTCGGAGTCCCGGATGAGATCTTGGACGTCACGAGGAGTTCCGAAATGGTCCGAAGGTGAAGAATTATATATAGGAAGTTTAGTTTCGGCCATCGGGAAAGATACAGGGTCACCGATATTGTACCGGGACCATCGGGTGGGTCCCGGGGGTCCACCGGGTGGGGCCACCCATCCCGGAGGGCCCCATGGGCTGAAGTGGGGAGGGGAACCAGCCCATAGTGGGCTGGTGCGCCCCCTCCCCGGCCCCCCCTGCGCCTAGGGTTGGAAACCCTAGGGTGGGGGTGCCTCCACTTGCCTTGGGGGGCACTCCACCCCCCTTGGCCGCCGCCCCCCTTGGGAGATCCAATATCCAGGGCTGGCGCCCCTAGGGGGCCTATATAAAGGGGGGAGGGAGGGCAGCCGCACCTGAAGTCTTGGCGCCTCCCTCTCCCCTACTACACCTCTCCCTCTCGCAGAAGCTCGGCGAAGCCCTGCTGCAATCATTGCTGCATCCACCACCACGCCGTCGTGCTGCTGGATCTTCATCAACCTCTCCTTCCCCCTTGCTGGATCAAGAAGGAGGAGACGTCATCCGCTCCGTACTTGTGTTGAACGTGGAGGTGCCGTCCGTTCGGCACTTGGTCATCGGTGATTTGGATCACGGCGAGTACGACTCCATCATCCCCGTTCTCTTGAACGCTTCCGCTCGTGATCTACAAGGGTATGTAGATGCACTCTCCTCTCGTTGCTATTTGACTCCATAGATTGATCTTGGTGAAACGTAGGAATTTTTTTTGTTTTCTGCAACGTTCCCCAACAGTGGCATCATGAGCTAGGTCTATGCGTAGTTACTATGCAGGAGTAGAACACAAAGTAGTTGTGGGCGTCGATATTGTCAATTTGCTTGCCGTTACTAGTATTATCTTGATTTGGCGGCATCGTGGGATGAAGCGGCCCGGACCAACCTTACACGTACGCTTATGTGACACCGGTTCCACCGACTGACATGCACTAGTTGCATAAGGTGGCTGGCGGGTGTCTGTCTCTCCCGCATTAGTCGGATCGGATTCGATGAACAGGGTCCTTATGAAGGGTAAATAGAAATTGGCAATTCACGTTGTGGTTTCGGCGTAGGTAAGAAACGTTCTTGCTAGAAACCTATAGCATCCACGTAAAAACTTGCAACAACAATTAGAGGACATCGAACTTGTTTTTGCAGCAAGTGTCATGTGATGTGATATGGCCAAAGTTGTGATGAATGATGAATGATGAATGATATATATGTGATGTATGAGATCATGTTCTTGTAGTAGGAATCACGACTTGCATGTCGATGAGTATGACAACTGGCAGGAGCCATAGGAGTTGTCTTTATTTTTGTATGACCTGCGTGTCATTGAGAAACGCCATGTAAATTACTTTACTTTATTGCTAAACATGTTAGCCATAGTAGTAGAAGTAATAGTTGGCGAGCAACTTCATGGAGACACGATGATGGAGATCATGATGATGGAGATCATGGTGTCATGCCGGTGACAAGATGATCATGGAGCCCCAAGATGGAGATCAAAGGAGCTATATGATATTGGCCATATCATGTCACTATTATTTGATTGCATGTGATGTTTATCATGTTTTTGCATCTTGTTTACTTAGAACAACGGTAGTAAATAAGATGATCCCTCATAAAAAATTTCAAGAAAGTGTTCCCCCTAACTGTGCGCCGTTGCGACAGTTCGTTGTTTCGAAGCACCACGTGATGATCGGGTGTGATAGATTCCAATGTTCACATACAACGGGTGTAAGACAGATTTACACATGCAAACACTTAGGTTGACTTGACGAGCCTAGCATGTACAGACATGGCCTCGGAACACAGAAGACCGAAAGGTCGAGCATGAGTCGTATAGAACATACGATCAACATGAAGATGTTCACCGATGTTGACTAGTCCGTCTCACGTGATGATCGGACACGGCCTAGTTAACTCGGATCATGTTATACTTAGATGACTGGAGGGATGTCTATCTGAGTGGGAGTTCATTGAATAATTTGATTAGATGAACTTAATTATCATGAACTTAGTCTAAAATCTTTACAATATGTCTTGTAGATCAAATGGCCAACGTTGTCCTCAACTTCAACGCGTTCCTAGAGAAAACCAAGCTGAAAGACGATGGCAGCAATTATACGGACTGGGTCCGGAACCTGAGGATCATCCTCATAGCTGCAAAGAAAGATTATGTCCTAGAAGCACCGCTAGGTGACGCACCCGTCCCACAGAACCAAGACGTTATGAACGCTTGGCAGACACGTGTTGATGATTACTCCCTCGTTCAGTGCGGCATGCTTTACAGCTTAAAACCGGGGCTCCAAAAGCGTTTTGAGCGACACGGAGCATATGAGATGTTCGAAGAGCTGAAAATGGTTTTCCAAGCTCATGCCCAGGTCGAGAGATATGAAGTCTCCGACAAGTTCTTCAGCTGTAAGATGGAGGAAAATAGTTATGTCAGTGAGCACATACTCACAATGTCTGGGTTGCATAACCGCTTGACTCAGCTGGGAGTTAATCTCCCGGATGACACGGTCATTGACAGAATCCTTCAGTCGCTTCCACCAAGCTACAAGAGCTTTGTGATGAACTTCAATATGCAGGGGATGGAAAAGACCATTCCTGAAGTATTTGCAATGCTGAAATCAGCAAAGGTAGAAGTCAAAAAGGAACATCAAGTGTTGATGGTGAATAAAACCACTAAGTTCAAGAAAGGCAAGGGTAAGAAGAACTTCAAGAAGGACGGCAAGGGAGTTGCCGCGCCCGGTAAGCAAGCTGCCGGGAAGAAGCCAAAGAATGGACCCAAGCCCGAGACTGAGTATTTTTATTGCAAGGGAAGTGGTCACTGGAAGCGGAACTGCCCCAAATACTTAGCGGACAAGAAGGCCGGCATCACGAAAGGTATATGTGATATACATGTAATTGATGTGTACCTTACCAGTACTCGTAGTAGCTCCTGGGTATTTGATACCGATGCGGGGGCTCACATTTGTAACTCAAAGCAGGAGCTACGGAATAAGCGGAGACTGGCGAAGGACGAGGTGACGATGCACGTCGGGAATGGTTCCAAGGTCGATGTGATCGCCGTCGGCACAATACCTCTACATTTACCTACGGGATTAGTCTTAAACCTCAATAATTGTTATTTAGTGCCAGCTTTGAGCATGAACATTGTATCAGGATCTCGTTTAATTCGAGATGGCTACTCATTTAAATCCGAGAATAATGGTTGTTCTATTTATATGAGAGATATGTTTTATGGTCATGCTCCAATGGTGAATGGTTTATTCTTAATGAATCTCGAGCGTAATGCTACACATATTCATAGTGTGAATACCAAAAGATGTAAGGTTGATAATGATAGTCCCACATACTTGTGGCACTGCCGCCTTGGTCACATAGGTGTCAAACGCTTGAAGAAGCTCCATGCAGATGGACTTTTAGAGTCTCTTGATTACGAATCATTTGACACGTGCGAACCATGCCTCATGGGTAAAATGACCAAGACTCCATTCTCAGGAACAATGGAGCGAGCAACCAACTTATTGGAAATCATACATACTGATGTGTGCGGTCCAATGAGTGTTGAGGCTCACGGTGGCTATCGTTATGTTCTCACCCTCACTGATGACTTGAGTAGATATGAGTATGTCTACTTAATGAAACACAAGTCTGAGACCTTCGAAAAGTTCAAGGAATTTCAGAGTGAGGTTGAGAATCAACGTGACAGGAAGATCAAGTTCGTGCGATCAGATCGTGGGGGAGAATACTTGAGTCATGAATTTGGCACACACTTAAGAAAATGTGGAATAGGTTCACAACTCACGCCGCCTGGAACACCTCAGCATAATGGTGTGTCCGAACGTCGTAATCGCACTCTATTAGATATGGTGCGATCAATGATGTCTCTTACCGATTTACCGCTATCATTTTGGGGCTATGCTTTAGAGACTGCCGCATTCACTTTAAATAGGGCTCCATCGAAATCCGTTGAGACGACACCGTATGAATTATGGTTTGGAAGAAACCTAAGCTGTCGTTTCTAAAAGTTTGGGGATGCGATGCTTATGTCAAGAAACTTCAACCTGAAAAGCTCGAACCCAAGTCGGAAAAATGCGTCTTCATAGGATAACCTAAGGAAACCATTGGGTATACCTTCTACCTCAGATCCGAAGGCAAGATCTTCGTTGCCAAGAATGGATCCTTTCTAGAGAAGGAGTTTCTCTCGAAAGAAGTAAGTGGGAGGAAAGTAGAGCTTGATGAAGTACTGCCTCTTGAAGCGGAGAGTAGCGCAGCTCAGGAAAATGTTCCTGTGGTGCCTGCACTGATTAGAGAGGAAGTTAATGATGATGATCAAGATACTTCGGATCAAGCTCCTACTGAACTTCGTAGGTCCACAAGGACACGTTCCGCACCAGAGTGGTACGGTAACCCTGTCTTGGAAATCATGTTGTTAGACAATGGTGAACCTTCGAACTATGAAGAAGCGATGGCGGGCCCGGATTCCGACAAATGGCTGGAAGCCATGAAATCCGAGATAGGATCCATGTATGAAAACGAAGTATGGACTTTGACTGACTTGCCCGTTGATCGGCGAGCCATAGAAAATAAATGGATCTTTAAGAAGAAGACAGACGCGGATGGTAATGTGACCATCTATAAAGCTCGGCTTGTCGCTAAGGGTTATCAACAAGTTCAAGAGGTTGACTACGATGATACTTTCTCACCCGTAGCGAAGCTGAAGTCCGTCCGAATCATGTTAGCAATTGCCGCATTCTATGATTATGAGATATGGCAAATGGACGTCAAAACGGCATTCCTTAATGGTTTCCTTAAGGAAGAATTGTATATGATGCAGCCGGAAGGTTTTGTCGATCCTAAGAATGCTGACAAGGTGTGCAAGCTCCAACGCTCGATTTATGGGCTGGTGCAAGCATCTCGGAGTTGGAACATTCGCTTTGATGAGATGATCAAAGCGTTTGGGTTTATGCAGACTTATGGAGAAGCCTGCGTTTACAAGAAAGTGAGTGAGAGCTCTGTAGCATTTCTCATATTATATGTAGATGACATAGTTTTGATGGGAAATGATATAGAACTTTTGGACAGCATTAAGGCCTACTTGAATAAGAGTTTTTCAATGAAGGACCTTGGAGAAGCTGCTTATATATTGGGCACCAAGATCTATAGAGATAGATCAAGACGCCTCATAGGTATTTCACAAAGCACATACCTTGATAAGATATTGAAGAAGTTCAATATGGGTCAGTCTAAGAAGGGGTTCTTGCCTGTGTTGCATGGTGTGAAATTGAGCTTAGCTTAATGTCCGACCACGACAGAAGATATAGAAGAGATGAGTGTCATCCCCTATGCCTCAGCCATAGGGTCTATTATGCATGCCATGCTGTGTACCAGACCTGATGTAGACCTTGCCGTAAGTTTGGTAGGAAGGTACCAAAGCAATCCCAGCAAGGAACACTGGACAGCGGTCAAGAATATCCTGAAGTACCTGAAAAGGACTAAGGACATGTTTCTCATTTATGGAGGTGACGAAGAGCTCGTCGTAAAGGGTTACGTCGATGCTAGCTTCGACACAGATTTGGATGACTCTAAGTCACAAACCGGATATGTGTATATGTTGAATGGGGGAGCAGTAAGCTGGTGCAGCTGCAAGCAGAGCATCGTGGCGGGATCTACATGTGAAGCGGAGTACATGGCAGCCTCAGAGGCAGCGCATGAAGCAATTTGGGTGAAGGAGTTCATCACCGACCTAGGAGTCATACCCAATGCGTCGGGGCCGATCAAACTCTTCTGTGACAACACTGGAGCTATTGCACTTCCCAAGGAGCCTAGGTTTCACAAGAAGACCAGGCACATCAAGCTTCGCTTCAACTCCATTCGTGAAAATGTTCAAGATGGAGACATAGATATTTGTAAAGTACATATGGATCTGAATGTTGCAGATCCGTTGACTAAACCTCTCCCTAGAGCAAAACATGATCAACACCAGAATTCCATGGGTGTTCGATTCATCACAATGTAACTAGATTATTGACTCTAGTGCAAGTGGGAGACTGTTGGAAATATGCCCTAGAGGCAATAATAAAATGATTATTATATTTCCTTGTTCACGATAATTGTCTTTTATTCATGCTTTAATTGTATTATCCGGAAATCGTAATACATGTGTGAATATATAGACCACAATATGTCCCTAGTGAGCCTCTAGTTGACTAGCTCGTTGATCAACAAATAGTCATGGTTTCCTGGCTATGGACATGGGGATGTCACTGATAACGGGATCACATCATTATGAGAATGATGTGATGGACAAGACCCAATCCTAAGCTTAGATCAAAGATCGTGTAGTTCGTTTGCTGTAACTTTTTTGAATGTCAAGTATCATGTCCTTAAACCATGAGATTGTGCAACTCCCGGATACCGTAGGAGTGCTTTGGGTGTACCAAACGTCACAACGTAACTGGGTGACTATAAAGGTACATTACAAGTGTTTCCGAAAGTGTCTGTTGGGTTGGCTCGAATCGAGACTGGGATTTGTCACTTCGTATGACAGAGAGGTATCTCTGGGCCCACTCGGTAATACATCATCATAATGAGCTCAATGTGATCAAGTGGTTGATCACGGGATCATGCATTACAGTACGAGTAAAGTGACTTGCTAGTAACGAGACTGAACAAGGTATTGGGATACCGACGATCGAGTCTCGGGCAAGTAACGTACCGATTGACAAAGGGAATTGTATACGGGGTTGCTTGAATCCTCGACATCGTGGTTCATCCGATGAGATCATCGAGGAGCATGTGGGAGCCAACATGGGTATCTAGATCCCGCTGTTGGTTATTGGCCGAAGAGCCGTCTCGGTCATGTCTACGTGTCTCCCGAACCCGTAGGGTCTACACACTTAAGGTTTGGTGACGCTAGGGTTGTAGAGATATGAGTATGCAGTAATCCGAAAGTTGTTCGGAGTCCCGGATGAGATCCTGGACGTCACGAGGAGTTCTGGAATGGTCCGGAGGTGAAGAATTATATATAGGAAGTGTAGTTTCGGCCATCGGGAAAGATACGGGGTCACCGGTATTGTACCGGGACCACCGGATGGGTCCCGGGGGTCCACCGGGTGGGGCCACCCATCCCGGAGGGCCCCATGGGCTGAAGTGGGGAGGGGAAGCAGCCCATAGTGGGCTGGTGCCCCCCCCTTGGGCCCTCCTGCGCCTAGGGTTGGAAACCCTAGGGTGGGGGGCGCCTCTACTTGCCTTGGGGGGCACTCCACCCCCCTTGGCCGCCGCCCCCCCTTAGGAGGTCCAATCTCCAGGGCCGGTGCCCCCCAGGGGGCCTATATAAAGGGGGGGGGGAAGCGAGGGCAGCCGCACCTGAAGTCTTGGCGCCTCCCTCTCCCCTGCTACACCTCTCCCTCTCACAGAAGCTCGGCGAAGCCCTGCTGCGATCATTGCTGCATCCACCACCACGCCGTCGTGCTGCTGGATCTTCATCAACCTCTCCTTCCCCCTTGCTAGATCAAGAAGGAGGAGATGTCATCCGCTCCGTACGTGTGTTGAACACGGAGGTGTCATCCGTTCGGCAGTTGGTCATCGGTGATTTGGATCACGTCGAGTACGACTCCATCATCCCCGTTCTCTTGAACGCTTCCGCTCGCGATCTACAAGGGTATGTAGATGCACTGTCCTCTCGTTGCTAGTTGACTCCATAGATTGATCTTGGTGAAACGTAGGAATTCTTTTGTTTTCTGCAATGTTCCCCAACAATCACAGACCTAGTCCGCATCATTGCTACTATCATCTTTCAACTTAGTTTTCTCTAGGAACATGTCAAAAATAAAACAGGGAAGCTATACGCGAGCTATTGATCTACAACATAGATATACAAATACTATCAGGACTAAGTTCATGATAAATTTAAGTTCAATTAATCAGATTACTCAAGAACTCCCACTTAGATAGACATTCCTCTAGTCATCTAAATGATCACGTGATCCATATCAACTAAACCATGTCCGATCATCACGTGAGATGGAGTAGTTTTCAATGGTGAACATCTCTATGTTGATCATATCTACTATATGATTCTTGTTCGACCTTTCGGTCTCAGTGTTCCGAGGCCATATCTGCATATGCTAGGCTCGTCAAGTTTAACCCGAGTATTTCGCGTGTGCAAAACTGGTTGCACTCGTTGTATGTGAACGTAGAGCTTATCACACCCGATCATCACGTGGTGTCTTGGCACGGAGAACTGTAGCAACGGTGCATACTCTGGGAGAACACTTATCCATGAAATTTAATGAGGGATCATCTTATAATGCTACCGTCGTACTAAGCAATATAAGATGCATAAAGGATAAACATCACATGCAATCAAAATATGTGACATGATATGGCCATCATCATCTTGTGCCTTTGATCTCCATCTCCAAAGCACCGTCGTGATCTCCATCATCACCGGCATGACACCATGATCTCCATCATCTTGATCTCTATCAACGTGTCATTTCATGGTCGTCTCGCCAACTATTGCTTTTGCAACTATTTCCATCGCATAGCGATAAAATAAAGCAATTATATGGTGCTTGTATCTTATGAAATAAAGAGACAACCATAAGGCTCCTACTAGTTGCCGATAACTTTAACAAAACATGATCATCTCATACAACAAATTATATCACATCATGTCTTTACCATATCACATCACAACATGCCCTGCAAAAACAAGTTAGACGTCCTCTACTTTGTTGTTGCAAGTTTTACGTGGCTGCTATGGGCTACGAGCAAGAACCGTTCTTACCTATGCATCAAAACCACAACAATTTTTCGTTAAGTGTGCTGTTTTAAGCTTCACCAAGGACCGGCCATAGTCAAACTCGATTCAACTAAAGTTAGAGAAACAGACACTCACTAGCCACCTGTGTGCGAAGCACGTTGATAGAACCAGTCTCATGAACGTGGTCATGTAATGTTGGTCCGGGCCGCTTCATCCAACAATACCGTCGAAACTCTTTGTGTTCTACTCGTGCATATAACATCTACGCATAGACCTAGCTCGGATGCCACTATTGGGGAACGTAGCATGCAATTTCAAAAAATTCCTACACTCACCCAAGATCTATCTACGAGATGCATAGCAACGAGAGGTGAGAGTGTGTCCACGTACCCTCGTAGACCGAAAGCGGAAACGTTTGACAACACAGTTGATGTAGTCGAACTTCTTCTCGTTCCGACCGATCAAGCACCGAACGTACGGCACCTCCGAGTTCTGCACACGTTCAGCTCGATGACGTCCCTAGAACTATTGATCCAGCAAAGTGTCGAGGGAGAGTTCCGTCAGCACGACGGCGTGGTGACGGTGATGGTGAAGTGATCCGCGTAGGGCTTCGCCTAAGCACTACGTGAATATGACCGGAGGTGCAAACTGTGAAGGGGGGCGCCGCACATGGCTAACAATGATTTATGTGTCTTCTAGTGGTGCCCCCCACATATATATAGGTTGGAGGGGAGGAGAGGCAGCCAAGGGGGCACCCCAAGTAAGAGGAATCCTACTTGGGGTCCTCCCAATTCGGCCTCTCCCCTTCCATATTCCTATTCGGAGTAGGAAGGGAAAAGGGGGAAGGGGGAATCCTATTCCCTTTTTCCTTTCCTCATTCCGCTTTTCTACTCCAATTTGGCCAGCCCATATGAAGGGGGAGCACCAGCCCCTTTGTGGCTGGTGTGTTTCCCCTCTTAGCCCATAAGGCCCATATCTTTTGCCAGGGGTGCCCGGAACCCCTTCCGGTGACCCGATAAGTACTCGGTGCATCCGGAAACACTTACGGTGTGTCCGAATACCATCGTCCTATATATCAATCTTTACCTCATGACCATTTCAAGACTCCTCATCATGTTCATGATCTCATCCGGGACTCCGAACAACATTCAGTCACCAAATCACATAACTCATATAATACAAAATTGTCATCGAATGTTAAGCGTGCGGACCCTACGAGTTCGAGAACTATGTAGACATGACCGAGACACCTCTCCGGTCAATAACCAACAGCGGAACCTGGATGCTCATATTGTTTCCCACATATTCTACGAAGATCTTTATCGGTCATACCGCAATGACAACATACGTTATTCCCTTTGTCATTGGTATGTTACTTGCCCGAGATTTGATCGTTGGTATATTCATACCTAGTTCAATCTCGTTACCGGCAAGTCTCTTTACTCGTTCCATAATGCATCATTCTGCAACTAACTCATTAGTCACATTGCTTGCAAGGCTAATTATGATGTGCATTGCCGAGAGGGCCTAGAGATACCTCTCGATACTCGGAGTGACAAATCATAATCTTGATCTATGCCAACCCAACAAACACCTTCGGAGATACATGTAGAGCATCTTTATAATCACCTAGTTACGTTGTGACGTTTGATAGCACACAAGGTATTCCTCCGATATCTGGGAGTTGCATAATCTCATAGTCAAAGGAATATGTATATGACATGAAGAAAGCAATATCAATAAAACATAGCAATCATTATGCTAGGCTAACGGATGGGTCTTGTCCATCTCATCATTATACTAATGATGTGATCCCGTTCATCAAATGATAACACATGTCTATGGTTAGGAAACTTAACCATCTTTGATTAACGAGCTAGTCTAGTAGAGCTTACTAGGGACACGGTCTTTTGTCTATGTATCCACACATGTATCAAGTTTCCGGTTAATACAATTCTAGCATGAATAATAAATATTTATCATGATATAAGGAAATATAAAATA
Organism: Triticum aestivum; assembly: GCF_018294505.1. Classification (NCBI taxonomy): domain Eukaryota; kingdom Viridiplantae; phylum Streptophyta; class Magnoliopsida; order Poales; family Poaceae; genus Triticum; species Triticum aestivum. The sequence goes on along the minus strand of NC_057797.1, from coordinate 713,182,735 downwards.
ACAACTTTATTATTGCCTCTAGGGCATATTTCCTTCACATTCACCTTGTGTGTAGTGGGCACACGATGGTTACCATCAATGGTGTAATGGGAAAATTCTTCCACAACAAGTGAGGACCCGAGCTCGCCGCTTATTTTCAATTTTGTTGCAGATGCCCTTGCTGCCATGATCAACAAAGCCCGAGCCGCGGGACACATTAAAGGACTTGACAACCACCTCATCCCCGGCGGCGTTACTCACCTTCAATACGCTGATGATACGATGCTTATTTTCAAACTAGACGACCATAGTATCACCTCGGTCAAGTTATTGCTTCTTGATTTTGAGATTTTGTCAGGGCTTAAGATCAATTTCCCAAAAGCGAAGTGATCACCATTGGGATGGTGGATCAAGAAAGCACGCGGGTCGCCAATTTGCTTAATTGCAAGCTTGGGAGCTTCCCGATTAAATACCTTGGTCTTATGATCTCGCACAAGAAACTCACCATTGCCGAATGGGAGCCACTCTATAGAAAAGTGGCCAACCGAGTGAGTCCGTGGAGAGGAAGGTTTATGTCTTCGGCTGCTCGGTTAATTCTGACCAACTCGAGTCTGTCCTCTCTCCCGCTATTCACAATGGGGATGTTTCTCCTCGCACATGGTGTACACACCAAGCTTGACACTCCATGTTCTCGATTCTTTTGGGAAGGAACCGGGACCAAACGTAAATACCATTTAGTGAAATGGGCTGCGGTATGCAGACCAAAAATGTTTGGTGGCTTGGGAATAACGAATTCTAAGCTTAAGAATGTGGCTTTGCTCACAAAGTGGTGGTGTCGCCTCGCCCAAAACGAGTCGGGACTCTGGGCTGATATCCTCTGAGTGAAATATTTCCCGGACGGAAACCTCTTCAAGGCAAAACCCAACGGCTCGGCGTTTTGGAATGGGATCCAAGTGGTGAGATGTAACACACTCGATGCGACTATATCTCCTACGTGTCGAGGCACGACTTAGAGGCATAACCGCATTGAAAGCAATATCGCAAGTTAGGCAATCTTCACAACATCCCATGTAATATAGATAATAAAAGGGGAGAAACATAGTTGGCTTACACTCGCCACGTCAATCAAAGTACATAAATAGCATTACAACATTCAAACACTCATGGCCCGACTACGGCGCCAAAATAAAAGAACAACCCAACATGCGACACGGTCCCGATCGCCCCAACTGGGCACCACTACTGATCATCAGGAAAAGACACGTAGTATCGGCGTGAGTCCTCGTCGAACTCCCACTTGAGCTCAAGCGCGTCATCTGGAACGGAGTCATCAGGCCCTGCATCTGTTTTGGATGTAATCTGTGAGCCACAAGGACACAGCAATCTCGCACCCTCGCGATCAAGACTATTCAAGCTTACAGGTAAGGCAAGGTAAAGTATGTGGAGCTGCAGCAAGCGACTAGCATATATGGTGGCTATCCTGTTCGCAAAAGAGAGCGAGAAGAGGAGGCAAAGCGCGAACGGGTAACTAGAGGGCAACCTGCGGCAAGTATTACTCCAACACCGTGCTCACTTCCCGGACACCGCCGAGAAGAGACCATCACGGTAACTCACACAGTTGATTCATTTTAATTAAGTTAAGGTTTAAGTTATCTACAACTTGACATTAACAAATTCCCATCTGCCCATAACCGTGGGCATGACTTTTGAAAGTTCAAATCCCTGCAGGGGAGTCCCAACTTAGCCCATGACAAGCTCTCATGGTCAACGAAGGAATAGACCTTCTCCTGAGACATTCCGATCAGACTCGATATCCCGGTTCTACAAGACACTTCGACAAGTTAAAACAAATCCAGCAACACCGCCCGAATGTGCCGACAAATCCCGATAGGAGCTGCACATATCTCGTTCTCAGGGCACACTCAGATAGGTCAAGCTACGAGTAAAACCAACCCTCGAGTTTCCCCGAGGTGGCCCCGCAGGCTGCCTGGTTCGGACCAACACTCAGAGGAGCACTGGCCCGGGGGGGGGGGTTAAATAAGATGACCCTCGGGCTCCGGAAACCCAAGGGAAAAAGAGTCTAGGTGGCAAATGGTAAAACCAAGGTTGGGCATTGCTGGAAAAGCTTTAATCAAGGTGAATTATCAAGGGGTTCCCATTATCACCCAACCGCGTAAGGAACGCAAAATCCGGGAACATAACACCGATATGACGGAAACTAGGGCGGCAAGAGTGGAACAAAACACTAGGCGAGAGGCCGAGCCTTCCACCCTTTACCAAGTATATAGATGCATTAAGATAACAAGATAATATAATGATATCCCAACAAGTAAATAATGTTCCAACAAGGAACGGTCTCCAATCTTCACCTTCAACTAGCAACGCTATAAGAGGGGCTGAGCAAAGCGGTAACATAGCCAATCAACGGTTTGCTAGGACATGGTGGGTTAGAGGTTTGTCATGGCAATTTGGGAGGCAAGATAAGCAAGTGGTAGGCATCGTAGCATAGGCATAGCAAAAGAGCGAGCATCTAGCAAAGCAAAGATAGTAGTGATTTCGAGGGTATGATCATCTTGCCTGCAACGTTGTTAGAGTTGACTGGATCCTCGAAACCAAACTCAACGGGCTCCTTGTTAGCGAACTCGTCTCCCGGCTCTACCCAAACAAGACAAACAAGCAACAAGGACACAATCAACCACGTGTAAAGCTCAAACAATATGATGCAAAGATAGTATGCTATGCGGGATGCGATATGTGATGCATATGCAAGATTTGACAAGGAATGGATGAACCTGGCCTCAACTTGGAAATCCAAGTGTGCCACTGGAAAGGTGAGATGAAATCTCTTGAAAACGATATAAAGATCGCCGGAATCGGAGTTACGGTTTGGAAATGGCAAGCAAGTAAATATGGCACCGGTCTGCGATTTACAACAAGTAACCATCTAAATGCAACAAGATGAACATGCTACAGCACTCAAACATGATAACAAAATACATGGCAGGGATCCATTCATGATGCTTAAGAAAAGATGAACACTGAGCTATGGCCAATTCATCCATCAACAGGTTTAAACAAGCATGGCAAAAATGCATTTGGTAAACAGATTTCAGACTTAGTGAAATTAACACTTGTCTGGAATTTCAGATCAGGTAGCACACTTTGGAGCAAGAAAACTATATGCTACAGGACCTGAAAATGGAAAAGTAAAGCATGGAATGGAGCTACTCAAAGATCTTAACAAAAGTCCCTTAGTGACCTTGAGCCAAAAGGGATCAGAAAATACATTTGCAAGCATGTGAACATGGCAAAAACATAATCAGATCACAGACTTAGTGAAAAACTGGAGCATGCAAATCAGAAATCAAGTAGGCATGTTTACGAGCTCGATGCACTCACCACATAGCAAGTCATGGCAATCTAAGCATACACCCGTGAAGAATACACATTATACAATCTAGACATGGCAAGAACAATAACATAGCATGCACGGATCAACTACAACATCCTCGGCAAAATCGCTAACAAGTAGACAATCTGCCTAGATTCACGAAATAGCAAAAGTAGAGCTCGATTGACTCAAGCTAGGGTGCTCCATAATTGCAAACAAAGACATGGATGGATAGAGCACTACAATATTAACAAAACATCATTACTGATCATCCTCAAAAGAGGCCCGGATCACTAGGAAACAACATGAACATATGGCATATTGAGATAAACAGATCAAAGACTTAGTGGAATTGCTAAGTACCTGAAATCAGCATTAACGAATGCACCACTTTGCAAGCTTGTGCTAGTCACCACACACATCACAAAAATACATGGATGGAACCACTGGATAGATGACAAAGCATATACCAAAACATATGTAGAGCTCCTGGGCATATCATGCACACAATAATCATGGCAAAAATGACAAATATCTAATTGGAGCAGCAGATCTGACAATTATCTCAAATAGCACTCTTCCAACAGCATTTCGGGCATCAAGATGAACTCAAATGGAAATGAGGGAATGATATGAAATGATGTGCTCTTTGAGACGAACATTTTGATATGCTATATGCCCAAAACGGATCTACGGATGAGGAGATACAACATGATGAACATAGCAAAAAAAATAAGGGAGAGGGGGAAAGTCAACCGAGATATGTGGATCTTAGATCTAGGGTTCGCTGGGTCCGCGGACCGAGGTGGCGGCGCACGCACTCCGGCGAGGCAGGTGGTGGCCGGGGTCGGCGAGGGATGGCCGGATCAGGCCGGTCCCTGCCCGGATCCGGTCGGAGGGCCGCCGGCGACGGTGGGGAGAGGCGGCAAAGGCGCGGCATCGGCGAGGCAGGGGGCGGCGAGGTGGCGACGTGGCAGTGGCGAGCTTGCCACAGCGGTGCTTCCGCTGGCCGGCGACGAGTCGGCGGCAGCGGCGGAGCCGAAGGCGGGCACGGGCGGCGCGGCACCGGGCCGGGAGGGCCTCCGCGGGCCCTGCGGGCCGGCGAAGTGGGCGCGGGCGGTGGACGAACCGGAGAGCGCCACGTGGCGGCGGCGGGGCGAGTCGGATGCATCCGGCGGCCGACGGACGTGTCCGGCCGCGCGGAGAGGAGCGGGACTAGGGTTTCGGGGAAGAAGACCCGGGATTTTCGGCGAGAGACCTATTTATAGGCATAGGGGGAGCTAGGAGAGTCCAAAAGAGGTGCGGTTTTCGGCCACGTGATCATGATCGAACGCTCTCGATGATGGAGAGGGTTTTGGTGGGTTTTGGGCCAAATTGGAGGGGTGTTGGGCTGCAACACACACGAGGCCTTTTCGGTCCCTCGGTTAACCGTTGGAGCATCAGACGAAGTCCAAATGGTACGAAACATGACAGGCGGTCTACCGGTAGTAAACCAAGGCCGCTTGGCAAGTCTCGGTCCAATCCAGAAATGTTTAACCCCCACACACGAAAGAAAGGTAGAAATGACCACCGGAGAAGAACGGAGCGCCGAAATGCAAAACGGACAACGGGGAAAATGCTCGAATGCATGAAACGAACATGTATGCAAATGCAATGCACATGATGACATGATATGAGATGCATGACAACGACAACAACACATAGAGGCAAAAACCCGAACCCGAGAAAATAAAATAACTTAACGCCGGAAACGGCAAGAGTTGGATTACATATTGGGTAAATCATATCCGGGGTGTTACAACACTCCACCACTACGAAAGGATCTCGTCCCGAGATCTAGGACTGAAAGAACACCGGGTACTCAGAACGGAGGTGATCCTCGCGTTCCCAGGTAGCTTCATGGTCGGAATGGTGTGACCACTTGACTTTGAGGAATTTGATTGACTTGTTGCGAGTCTTGCGTTCAGTCTCTTCAAGAATAGCCACGGGGTGCTCACGATAAGAGAGATCTTCTTGGAGCTCAATGTCTTCGAAGTTGACGGTGCGATCAGGAGTCTTGAAGCACTTGCGGAGCTGAGAGACATGGAACACGTCATGCACATTTGCAAAGTTTGAAGGAAGCTCGAGTTGATAGGCGAGATCGCCTCTCTTGCTGACGATCTTGAAAGGTCCCACATATCTAGGGGCAAGCTTCCCTTTGATACCGAAGCGGCGGGTACCTTTCATAGGAGATACGCGGAGGTAAACATGATCTCCAATCTCGAAAGCCAAATCCCGGTGCTTACTATCATAGTAGCTCTTCTAGCGGGATTGGGCTGCTTTGAGGTTATCTCGAATGACTTTGCACATCTACTCTACCTCTATGATTAAGTCATTACGGAGAAGCTGACGTTCACCGGTTTCAGACCAGTTGAGAGGGGTACAACACTTCCTGACATACAGAATTTCAAATGGGGCCTTGCCCGAACTTGCTTGAAAACTGTTGTTGTAGGAGAATTCAGCATAAGGAAGACAATCCTCCCACTTCATGCCAAAGGAGATCACACAAGCCCTGAGCATATCTTCAAGAATCTGATTGACACGCTCGAATTGACTGCTAGTTTGCGGATGGAAAGTTGTGCTGAAACGGATGTTGGTGCCCATGGCCTTCTGAAAAGAATCCCAAAACTTGGAGGTAAAGATGCTGCCACGGTCTGAAGAGATCACTTGTGGAATACCGTGCAGAGAGACAATTTGAGAGGTATAGAGCTCCGCCAATTGAGCTGAAGTGATTGACTCTTTGATAGGCAGAAAGTGTGCCACTTTAGTGAGTTTGTCGATGACAACGAATATAGCATCATTGCCACGTTTGGACTTTGGAAACCCAGTCACGAAGTCCATCTCAATGTGGTCAAACTTCCATTCTAGAATGGCAAGAGGTTGGAGGAGACCAGCTGGACTTTGTTGTTCTGCCTTCACTCTTCTGCAGACATCACATTCATTCATGAACTGAGCAATCTCGCGCTTCATTCGAGTCCACCAATAAGCCTGCTTGAGGTCCTAATACATCTTCGTGCTCCCAGGGTGGATGGAGAGGAGAGAATTGTGAGCCTCGTTCATGATCACCTTACGAAGGTCACCTTGGGCACAACAATACGATCCTCGAAGAAGAGAGTATCCTTGTCATCAAGGCGGTAGCACTTGTACTTGGGTTGACTCTTGGCAATCCCAATCTTCACCTTCTTCACCATAGCATCAAGAAGCTGGGCTTGGCGAATCTGGTCTTACAAGGTAGGAGAGACTTGAAGGTTGGCGAGGAAACCTTGAGGAACCACTTGCAGATTAAGTTTGCGGAAAGCTTCACAAAGCTCGGATTGATAAGGCTTGAGAATAAGACTGTTGCAATAAGCCTTCCTGCTCAATGCGTCAGCAATCACATTGGCCTTGCCTAGAGTATACTCGATACTCAGATTATACTCTTGAATCATTTCGACCCATCGAGTCTGCCTGAGGTTGAGATTAGGCTGAGTGAAGATGTACTTGAGACTCTTGTGATCAGTGAAATTGTCCACTTTTCTTCCCAATAAGAGATGTCTCCAAGTCAAAAGAGCATGCACAACTGCCGCCAACTCGAGGTCATGAATGGGGTAGTTCTTCTCGTTGGGCTTCAACTGGCGAGAGGTATAAACCACAACTTTCTTCTCTTGCATCAACACTGCGCCGAGACCTTGAAGAGAGGCCTCGCAAAAGACCTCGTACAGTTTGGATTCATCAGGAGGAGTCAGAACTAGAGCAGTGACCAATTTCTCTTTCAAAGTGTTGAAAGCAATGTCACACTCCGGAGACCAAACGTACTTGACGTGCTTCTGGAGAAGATTTGAGAGAGGCTTCACGATCTTTGAAAAGTTTTCAACGAATCTTCGACAGTAGCTGGCGAGACCGAGGAAGCTACGGAGTTGCTTCACGTTCTGAGGAGGTCCCCAATTCACAATTGCAGACACCTTCTCAGGATTCACCGGAATGCCCTTGGCAGAGATCATATGCCCAAGATAAAGAACCTCATCGAGCCAAAATTCACACTTGGAGAACTTGGCGTAGAACTGGTGTTCCCTGAGCTTATCGAGTACCAAACGCAAGTGCTTGGCATGATCTTCCTTGTTCTTTGAAAAGACCAGAATGTCGTCGAGATAGACCAAACCAAAGTCATTGGTGTAGGCGTTGAAGATGAAGTTCATCATGCGAGAGAACGTCGGAGGAGCGTTGACGAGGCCAAAAGACATGACAGTGTATTCATATGAACCATAGCTTGTCCTGAAAGCCGTCTTGGGAATATCTTGCTCACGGATTCAAATCTGATGATAACCCATGCGGAGATCAAGCTTGGAGAATACTTGGGCACCTTTGAGTTGTTCGAACAACTCGTTGATGTTGGGAAGTGGGTATTTGTTCTTGATAGTCTTCCTGTTCAAAGGACGATAATCAACACAAAGTCGGTCCGTCCCATCCTTCTTCTTCACAAAAAGAACACCACAACCCCACGAAGAAGAACTAGGTCGGATGAGACCCATTCTCTCTTGAATATCGAGTTGCTTCTTCAGCTCCTTCAACTCTTCAGGTCCGAGCTTGTAAGGACGCTTGCACACTGGTTCCGTGCCAGGCTCAAGATCGATGACGAATTCAACTGGTCGGTGCGGAGGCATTCCTAGAAGCTCTTCTGGAAAGACGTCTTGATATTCGCAAATGACTGGAATTTGTGAGATGGCATCCAGTTCACCCTTCTCATTGAGAGAAAACAGACGGATGGTATCATCACGAGCGGCAAAGACAATTACATCCTTAGACGAATGAGTTAATTGAATCTGCCTGGCTGCACAATCAAGATGCGCCTTGTGCTTAGAAAACCAATCCATTCCGAGAATAAGATCAATATCCGAGTTACCAAGAACCATTGGAGAAGAAAGGAACTTGTAGTCGCCCAAGGTGATAGTAACATCTGGCACCTCCAGACTTGCACTCAAACTTTTGCCAGGAGAAACGATATCCATTTGTTTACCCAAATGAGAAGAAACGAATTCATGCTTGGTAAAAAAAATGGCTTTGACTTGAAACAATGCGATGCACCAGTGTCAAAAAGAACTCTTGCAGGGATATCGTTAACAGGAAGGTTACCCATGATGACATCTGACGAGTCCTCTGCCTGAGCTGCATTCATCAAGTTGACCTTCGCGTGCTTGGGGTTATGCTTGACCACAGCTGTACTTACCGATCTCATAGGAGGAGGAGGAGGAAGACGCCTCTGATTAAAGCACTTGTTGGCATAGTGACCCTTCTGTTGGCACTTGTTGCACGTGACCTCTAAAAGTGGACAGTGATATGGAGCACTCGATCTTGGAGCTTGAGACGAAGTCTTGTTCTGAAAGCCAGGGTTGGGTGGGTGGGAAGATCCACTGCCACCTTTGCTCTTCTGCTGATACGGCTGACGGAACGGAGGAGGAGGAAGCCAATACTTCTGTTGCTTGGCCACTTGAGTAGAGGAAGAAGGAGTAGCATCTCTGACTCGCTTCTTGGAAGCATCACACCTCAGTTGAGCAGCCTCTTACTTCAATGCCATGCTGTAGAACTCATCATATCTCAAAGGCTCAAAGAGAACAAGAGCTAGCTGGATTTCTTCTCTGAGACCACCCTTGAACTGGTATATCATGCTCTTCTCGTCAGGGACGTCCTGCTTAGCAAAGTGGGCGAGCTTCTGAAACAACTTGTTGTAGTCATAGACAGACAAAGAGCCTTGCTTCTGGTTGCGGATTCCTCATGCTTGCTTTCAACCACGCTCTGAGGGATATGATGAGCTTTGAAATCTTTACGGAATTCATCCCAGGTAATCACACGGCCTCCTCTGGAATCCTTGTACTGCTGGAACCATTTTGCAGCTTGGTCTTTGAGTTGGAAGGAAGCGAACTTGACAAAGTCCTCAGGCCTGACGTTACTGCACTCGAAATGCTTGCACAGATCTACGAGCCAATCGTCAGCATCAGTTGCCTCAACACAATTGCTGAAAGTCTTTGGCCCGTTTGCAAGGAACTGGTTGAGTGTAGCAAAGTGATTCTGATTGTTGCCTTGGTTGCCTTGGTTCTCTTGATTGCGCTCTTGAAGAATTTGCATGATCAACTGCGTGTTTGCATTGGTTGCGGCCATCACAGCTTGCCATGCCTCTAGAGGAGGTGGAGGTGGTGGCGGATCCTGATTCTGATTTTGATTCTGATTGCTGCTCTTAGCGGGAGCCATCCTGAAGAGGGTGACAACCGTTAGCACATTGACAGATAAAATGAAGCTGAATCCAACGGAATGAAAATTGCAACATATAGTATTCACATCCGAACAAAATGAATGAATGCATTCCACTTGAAATGGTCACATATCCATAAATTGGGAAGCCACTTAGAATTTAGGTAGAGGAATAAATCAACAAGGTACGGATCAAGAACGAATACTCGGTAAGAAATCCCAATCTCAAACCAAATATTCGTGGAAGAAGAACTAGAGCTACAAGAATTCCCACCTATGAAACTCCTGAACCTTTCCGGTTATGCAATCAGGTGTTGGGGATACAGGGGAAGCATAATATCTCACCCAAATCTAGCAAATCCTACATCCAGCTGTATCCATCCTTCAACACATAACCGAGAAAACTTCGGAAACCATCTACCTCAACCTTCGAAAAGCATCCGTTATACAAGTTATGGCGATACTCCCGAACTCCCGCCCCAGTACTGGGTGGCGTCGAGGTTATCTCACCAACGAACTGCATAAAAGAGATTTTCGATGTCGGCATACTAAACTCAGGTATTCCAGAACTGCAACGATAAAATTGTGACGACAACACCTCGGAGCTCAACTCCCCGGGACACTGCCACAACCCCTAAAGACAGGAGGCACCAAGAACAATGTTCTCATCACAAAACCATCGAAACGATTCCAAGATACCCGCGTGATCCTAAATTTTTTTTTGTGAAATTTGAGAAGAGAAGAGTCAAAACTCTACGTCAGGATGCCTTACCAGAGCGATGAGGAGACTGGGGAGTAAAAAGAATTCCTAAACTCTCCGATATATAATTCCTAAATGACTCAAAACATTTTTCTAGACACAACAACGGCTGCTAAAAACGATCAAGCAATGGGGCTCCTAAGGTCGGGGAAGGCTCTGATACCAACTTGTAACACTCTCAATGCGGCTATATCTCCTACGTGTCGAGGCACGACTTAGAGGCATAACCGCATTGAAAGCAATGTCGCAAGTTAGGCAATCTTCACAACATCCCATGTAATATAGATAATAAAAGGGGAGAAACATAGTGGGCTTACACTCGCCACGTCAATCAAAGTACATAAATAGCATTACAACATTCAAACACTCATGGCCCGACTACGGCGCCAAAATAAAAGAACAACCCAACATGCGACACGGTCCCGATCGCCCCAACTGGGCACCACTACTGATCATCAGGAAAAGACACGTAGTATCGGCGTGAGTCCTCGTCGAACTCCCACTTGAGCTCAAGCGCGTCATATAGAACGGAGTCATCAGGCCCTGCATCTGTTTTGGACGTAATCTATGAGCCACAGGGCCTCAGCAATCTCGCACCCTCGCGCTCAAGACTATTCAAGCTGACAGGTAAGGCAAGGTAAAGTCTGTGGAGCTGCAGCAAGCGACTAGCATATATGGTGGCTATCCTATTCGCAAAAGAGAGCGAGAAGAGGAGGCAAAGCGCGAACGGGTAACTAGAGGGCAACCTGCAGCAAGTATTGCTCCAACACCGTGTTCACTTCCCGGACTCCACCGAGAAGAGACCATCATGGTAACTCACACAGTTGATTCATTTTAATTAAGTTAAGGTTTAAGTTATCTACAACTGGACATTAACAAATTCCCATCTGCCCATAACCGCGGGCACGACTTTCGAAAGTTCAAATCCCTGCAGGGGAGTCCCAACTTAGCCCATGACAAGCTCTCACGGTCAACGAAGGAATAGACCTTCTCCCGAGACATTCCGATCAGACTCGGTATCCCGGTTCTACAAGACACTTCAACAAGTTAAAACAAATCCAGCAACACCGCCCAAATGTGCCGACAAATCCCGATAGGAGCTGCACATATCTCGTTCTCAGGGCACACTCAGATAGGTCAAGCTACAAGTAAAACCAACCCTCGAGTTTCCTCGAGGTGGCCCCGTAGGCTGCCTGGTTTGGACCAACACTCAGAGGAGCACTGGCCCGGGGGGGGGGGGTTAAATAAGATGACCCTCGGGCTCCGGAAACCCAAGGGAAAAATAGGCTAGGTGGCAAATGGTAAAACCAAGGTTGGGCATTGCTGGAAAAGTTTTAATCAAGGAGAACTATCAAGGGGTTCCCATTATCATCCAACCGCGTAAGGAACGCAAAATCCGGGATCATAACACCGATATGACAGAAACTAGGGCGGCAAGAGTGGAACAAAACACTAGGCGAGAGGCCAAGCCTTCCACCCTTTACCAAGTATATAGATGCATTAAGATAACAAGATAATATAATGATATCCCAACAAGTAAATAATGTTCCAACAAGGAACGGTCTCCAATCTTCACCTTCAACTAGCAACGCTATAAGAGGGGCTGAGCAAAGCGGTAACATAGTCAATCAACGGTTTGCTAGGACATGGTGGGTTAGAGGTTTGTCATGGAAATTTGCGAGGCATGATAAGCAAGTGGTAGGCATCGTAGCATAGGCATAGCAAAAGAGCGAGCATCTAGCAAAGCAAAGATAGTAGTGATTTCGAGGGTATGATCATCTTGCCTGCAAAGTTGTCAGAGTTGACTGGATCCTCGAAAGCAAACTCAACGGGATCCTCGTTAGCGAACTCGTCTCCCGGCTCTACCCAAACAAGACAAACAAGCAACAAGGACACAATCAACCACGTGCAAAGCTCAAATAATATGATGCAAAGATGGTATGCTATGCGGGATGCGATATGTGATGCGTATACAAGATTTGAAAAGGAATAAATGAACCTGGCCTCAACTTGGAAATCCAAGTGTGCCACTGGAAAGGTGAGATGAAATCGCTTGAAAACGATATAAATATCGCCGGAATCGGAGTTACGGTTTAGAAATGGCAAGCAATTCAAATATGCCACCGGTCTGCGATTTACAGCAAGTGACCATCTAAATGCAACAAGATGAGCATGCTACAGCACTCAAACATGATAACAAAATACATGGCAGGGATCCATTCATGATGCTTAACAAAAGATGAACACTGAGCTACGGCCAATTCATGCATTAACAGGTTCAAACAAGTATGGCAAAAATGCATTTGGTAAACAGATTTCAGACTTACTGAAATTAACACTTCTCTGGAATTTCAGATCAGGTAGCACACTTTGGAGCATGAAAACTATATGCTACAGGACCTGAAAATGGCAAAGTAAAGCATGGAATGGAGCTACTCAAAGAGCTTAACAAAAGTCCCTTAGTGATCTTGAGCCAAAAGGGATCAGAAAATACATTTGCAAGCATGTGAACATGGCAAAAACATAATCAGATCACGGACTTAGTGAAAAAGTGGAGCATGCAAATCAGAAATCAAGTAGGCATGTTTACGAGCTCGATGCACTCACCACATAGCAAGTCATGGCAATCTAAGCATACACCCGTGAAGAATACACATTATACAATCTAGACATGGCAAGAACAATAACATAGCATGCACGGATCATCTACAACATCCTCGGCAAAATCGCTAACAAGTAGACAATCTGCCTAGATTCACGAAATAGCAAAAGTAGAGCTCGATTAACTCAAGCTAGGGTGCTCCATAATTGCAAACAAAGACATGGATGGATAGAGCACTACAAGATTAACAAAACATCCTTACTGATCATCCTCAAAAGAGGCACGGATCACTAGGAAACAACATGAACATATGGCATATTGAGATAAACAGATCAAAGACTTAGTGGAATTGCTAAGTACCTGAAATCAGCATTAACGAATGCACCACTTTGCAAGCTTGTGCTAGTCACCACACATATCACAAAAATACATGGATGGCACCACTGGATAGATGAGAAAGCATAAAACAAAACATATGTAGAGGTCCTGGGCATATCATGCACACAATAATCATGGCAAAAATGATAAATATCTAATTAGAGCAGCAGATCTGACAATTATCTCAAATAGCACTCTTCCAACAGCATTTCGGGCATCAAGATGAACTCAAATGGAAATGATGCAATGAGATGAAATGATGTGCTCTCTGAGATGAACATTTTGATATGCTATATGCCCAAAACGGATCTACGGATGAGGAGATACAACATGATGAACATAGCGGAAAAAAATAAGGGAGAGGGGGAAAGTCAACCGAGATATGTGGATCTGAGATCTAGGGTTCGCTGGGTCCGCGAACTGAGGCGGTGGTGCATGCACTCCGACGAGGCAGGTGGTGGCCGGGGTCGGCGAGGGATGGCCGGATCGGGCCGGTCCCTGCTCGGATCCGGTCGGAGGGGCCGCCGGCGATGGCGGGGAGAGGCGGCGGAGGCGCGGCAGAGGCGAGGCAGGGGGCGGCGAGGTGGCGACGTGGCAGCGGCGTGCTTGCCGCGGCGGAGCTTCCGCTGGCCGGCGACGAGTCGGCGGCGGCGGAGGACGGCGTCAGGCGGCGGAGCCGAAGGCGGGCGCGGGCGGCGCGGCACCTGTCCGGGAGGGCCTCCCGCGGGCCCTGTGGGCCGGCGAAGTGGGCGCAGGCGGCGGACAAACCGGAGAGCGCCATGTGGCGGCGGCGGGGCGAGTCGGACGCGTCGGCGGCCGACGGACGTGTCCAGCCGCGCGGAGAGGAGCGGGACTAGGGTTTCGGGGAAGAAGACCCGTGATTTTCGGGAAGAGACCTATTTATAGGCATAGGGGGAGCTAGGAGAGTCCAAAAGAGGTGCGGTTTTCGGCCACGCGATTGTGATCGAACGCTCTCGATGATGGAGAGGGTTTTGGTGGGTTTTGAGCCAAATTGGAGGGGTGTTGGTCTGCAACACACACAAGGCCTTTCGGTCCCTCGGTTAACCGTTGGAGCATCAAACGAAGTCCAAATCGTACGAAACTTGACAGGCGGTCTACCGATAGTAAACCAAGGCCGCTTGGCAAGTCTCGGTCCAATCCGGAAATGTTTAACCCCCACACAGGAAAGAAAGGTAGAAATGACCACCGGAGGAGAACGGAGCGCCGGAATGCAAAACGGACAACGGGGAAAATGCTCGAATGCATGAGACGAACACGTATGCAAATGCAATGCACATGATGACATGATATGAGATGCATGACAACGACAACAACACATGGAGGCAAAAACCCGAACCCGAGAAAATAAAATAACTTAACGCCGGAAACGACAAGAGTTGGATTACATATTGGGTAAATCATATCCGGGGTGTTACATGAGACCGGCCTTCTTGGTGGGCGCACAATTCTGGGTTAATAATGGCACGTACACACGGTTTTGGCTGGACTCTTGGTGGGGTCAAGCACCGCTGTGGCAATCCCATCCGGAGTTATACCAGCTGGCCACTGATACTAACATCCTGGTTGCCGACGCCCTGCGTGGTCACCCGCCGGCGATCTCCTTCTATAGGGATCTAGAGGCAGGGGAGGCTACGCGCTGGGCAACGCTGGTGGCCGAACTCGAGGAGAGAAACCTTAACCACGAGAATGACACAATTACATGGAAGGTTACCTCCTCCCGGAAATTCTCGGTTAAATCTCTCTATGATAAATTGACCGAGGGGAACGTGCTTGACATGACCAGGGGGCTATGGAAGGACGGCTTACCCCTTAGGATCAAGATGTTTTTGTGGCAAATGTTCCGCAAGAGCCTACCTACCTCGGATAACATGGCCAAAAGAAACGGACTGACGGACAGAACATGTGCCATTTGTGGTCTAGGGGAAAACGCAAACCACGTGTTCTTCGGATGTAGTCTTGCTAGATTTGCGTGGAGTGCGGTTAGGGATGCCTTCAAGCAGAATTGGAACCCACAGTCTAGCGATAACCTGTTAACCCTGCTGTTGGTACAAAGGGGCACCAATGCAAGGGTTGTTCGGCGATGCGTAGGGGCGCTGCTTTGGTCACTTTGGTCGGTTCGGAACAAAATAACTATAGAACACAAATTCCCTGCCCACCCAGCTGATATTCTCTTCAAATGCCACATTTTCTTACAGGCTTGGGCGCCGCTGGGGAAGACGCGTGATGAGGACCACATGACCGAGGTGATGGAGCAGATCAAGCTGTGCATGGTGAAGTTGCGACAAGTAGGACCGTCAGCTTGAGTCTTTTGCGTTGAGCCTATGTTTCGCTCCGCTTTTGTTTTCCTTAAACTGCATCGTTCTTAGGCTTTGCCGGGACGTCGAGCCTGCGAAACTTATGTGTTTATCAGTTGTAATGTCTTAAACTTGTGTGGATGCTGCCTAGTGGCTTTATTAATTTAAAGTTGGACGCTACGTCGTTCCAAAAAAAAAAATGCTAGCTATTTAATTCTGCTCCTGCAGCACACTATAAGTACTCTTTAGATATATGTACCGCATGATCACATGCATCCATCAAATCGGTACGAGATCACATAGTTGACTTTGATTTTTCTTTTTGCCCTGAAAATGCGCGTGGCATAAAAGAAGTACGGGTATCAAGCAACGAACAAGCAACCTGCAGCTGGAACAGAAAACGAACAAGCAGCAATGCTGCCTATATAAACCGTGATTACTTGAGTTCTTCATCCAAAACCCCACTCCTATTCCAGTATTGATCACATATCCACCACACTGATACTACCCAATCATGGAGGCATACATCTATCTTTTAGCTCTTCTTCCACTTCTGTACATCCTACGCTCCCTGAGAGCTTTCTTTTGCTCCGGCGACCGCGGTCTACGGCTTCCTCCTGGCCCATGGCAGCTTCCTATCATCGGCAACCTCCACCATCTTTTTGGTGCCCTCCCACACCGTGCCTTACGGGATCTCTCTCGGCGCCATGGGCCCCTTATGCTCCTCAAGCTCGGTAAGGTTCCAGTGATCGTCGCCTCCAGCGCCGAAGCTGCCAAGGAGATCATGAAGACGCACGACCACATCTTCTGCACAAGGCCACTGAGCTCAACGGCCAAGGTGCTGAACGAGCATGGCACGGGGATCACGTTCTCCCCATACGGTGCACACTGGCGGCAGCTCCGCAAGATTTGCGTCCTCGAGCTGCTGAACGCCAAGCGCGTCAAATCTTTCTGGCCCACCCGTGAGGAGGAGGTAATCAGGTTCATTCGATCCATCTCATCTGCATCAGAGACACAGCTAACTGTGAATCTGAGTAACATGCTCACCATTTACGGGTCGGACACGACGGTGCACTCCACCTTGGGTTGCCGGTTCAAGGACCGTGACAGTGACACCTTGCTCGATTATGTCGCCGAGGCGGTGCGGCTGATAGGTGGCTACACCTTATCCGACTTGTTCCCGTCGTCGAGGCTAGCGCGCACTCTGAGCAGCACACTGCGCAGGGCTGCGGTCTTTCGAGACTCTGTGCTATCCTTCCTGGAGCGTATCATAGATGATCATCTCGCGAGGAGATCCTCCAAGGAAGTTCACCAGGAAGACCTGGTCGATGCCCTCTTGAGGATCAAACGAGAAGGCAACCTTGCGTTCCCCCTCACCATGAACCATATCAAAGCAGTGATTTTAGTAAGTTATTTTGCTCATTCTAGTACATGCTATATATACATACACACGTGTGTACATGTGGGGCGCGCTAGTTTTTCTATCAATCCACGGTTTCACCAACAGGGAAAAGAACACAGGATGTTTTTGCAGGGGGGAGCGAGTCACCGATAACAACGCTACAGTGGGCCATGACAGAGTTGATGCAAAACCCTAGTGTGATGTCTAGGGCACAAGCTGAGGTCAGGGGTGCCTTCGCGGGACAAATGAAGGTAACCGAGGAGGGTCTAGCCAATCTAAGCTACTTGCAGTGTATCATCAAGGAGACGTTGAGGTTGCACGCACCTACGCCATTACTACTGCCAAGGGAATGCCAAGAGCAATGTAACATACTCGGCTATGACGTTCCCAAGGGCGCCATTGTTCTTGTGAATGCTTGGGCTATCTCAAGGGACCCTGAGTACTGGGAAGAACCGGAAGCATTCATCCCAGATAGATTTATGGGCAGTAAGGTGAATTACAATGGTATCAACTTTGAGTTCGTACCATTCGGCGCCGGGCGGCGGATTTGCCCCGGGGTGTTGTTTGGGGTCGCGAACATTGAGCTCGCTCTCGCAAGCCTTTTGTTTTATTTCGACTGGGCTCTTCCAGATGGCATTCTCCCCGGTGATCTTGACATGACGGAAACCATGGGAATCAGTGCTAAGAAGAAGTTGGATCTGCGATTGCGTGCAACTCTCCACGTACAGCTGCCGCGCTGAACCGTTGTTTCCCTATCCGGATCTTTGCATGGTCTTGTTTGTTGTCAAAGCCATATGTGTGGCCGTGTGGGTAATCAAATTCATCATCTGCGACGACTTTATTTATGTGTCCTTAAATTCCAATTGTACATGTTATGTTTTAAATTCAAATAAACTAGTACTTCTGATGTGATCTCCATGTGTATTACATACAGATCTGAAAAGTCATGTAGTTATGTGGAACTTTGTGTGTCTGGAGTATGTGCATCTTCATATGTAGCCGGGTGTTGAACTCTTTCGCGGTTGGATCGTTTTTATATGGAAAGATGATATTAATGGCAGTTCATTATTGGAAAAATAAATTAAGCAATGTGCTTCCCACGAACACACTCCTATCCTTGTGCATGTGGGAGCTCTGGAAGGGTAGGAACGCGGTTGTATTTGATGGGGCTTCGCCCTCGGCTACAAAGGTCATTTTTAAAATTGAGAGTGAGAGCAAATCATGGAAGCTAGAGCTAGCAGGGATATTGAAGGGAGAATACTCTAACTTCCCGGCTATGCTGACTAGGTGGGCTAGGGCGAGTAGTTAAGTGTGTCAGCGTGGCCTTTAGGCCGTGTGGTGGTGCCGTGGTGGAGTGGTGCTTGTAACTACTTGTAGAACCTTGGCCGACGGGGCTCTTTTCCTCATCTCCTTTTTAATACATGATACACATGCTTGTGCGTATTAAAAAAAAAAGATTTTTCTTGCATGTGAATGGTCAACACTAATTAAAACATAGACTCGCACACTCACACCACCTGCCGTGGTGGAGTGGTGCTTGTAACTACTTGTAGAACCTTGGCCGACGGGGCTCTTTTCCTCATCTCCTTTTTAATACATGATACACATGCTTGTGCGTATTAAAAAAAAAAGATTTTTCTTGCATGTGAATGGTCAACACTAATTAAAACATAGACTCGCACACTCACACCACCACAGACATGCACTCACACTGTGTCTAATGAAGATCCGGTCGGAGTTGCAGAACTTCAAGATTAACAAAGTGACTGCCGGCACCTCGCGATCGACGGCAACATCGCCTCCCGCTAAAAGAATAATCTGCATTGCGCAAATTAAGAATTACCATTTTTGGAGAAAACAAGATTGATTATGTACACTATGAATGTGCCAAAGTTTTTGTGGAGTGAAGTGGTTATGACTGCTACCTACTTTGGAGTATCTCATCAGCTATACTGTGCCATCAAAAGTGGGATGAAGACTCCAATATGAAATGGTCTTTGTTTAGGAATGAGTTCATTGTTTATTGTACCTGCTTTCTTAGAGACTACATTCCTTCAGAGTAGGAAAATTCAATTGGTCCCAGTTTTGTTAAGTGTGTATTCAGTAGGTACTCATCTGGACAAAAAGCTAGTGAGCGATGGACTTCCGTTAATATTGTTGACGAGAAATTCATTGATCCTATACACGAAGCTATACATACAATTCAGGTGTTTAATCGAGCGATGAGGAGATCCATTCATAGACTTTAGAGACCATGGAGACAACAATGTACCTAGGTTCAAGCCCTCTTGGCAAGTATAATTAGCAGCCCAGCATCCCGTAAAATGTATATTGATGTGAGTTTACATGCTACAAGAACTAGTTTGTGTGTGCGAAATAGGTCTTGCAGTGTAGTCTTCTTCTTTTAATTTGAGTCTACATGTCTTCTATAGAGGCAGCTTGTCTTGGCAGTCAAAGCTTTGGCTCCTTCTCCAAGTAGTTCTAATGGGGTGTGCCTCCTTAATTTAAAGTAATGTTTCCTTGATTGATTTATGCTACATATACTTATAGGGTATTTACCTTATGTGATTTGAGTTCTTGCCTAGAATATGGCAAATATTATCACTTTTCTGTACTAGCATTTAGTATTTACCAGCAAGCCTGACAACAGTAAGTGGAATTAAGGTTGTAAGAGGAAAACTAAAACCAAGCCAGGGAAGTCTCTAAAAAACTATGTTGGGACCAAGTTTTTAAGACTAGTTAGGTCATTTTTTAAGCCTGGTGAGATTTCCCAACTAAGTTTTTATGCCTTGTCAGGTCCTCTCAATTCGGTGAGACAATTTACTTGGGGCCCATGAGAGGTTTCACGAGTTGCTAAGAGATCTTACTTGAGATCCAAATTTTCCATTGATTTCAATCCCATGAAATGTGTTATTTGTTTCAGTGACAACCATGGCATACATCTAATTCTTCAAGAAAATGCATGTGTTTTTTTACACATTGTTGCGTTTTCAATTCGTGTAGGATTCAACATGCCATGACGTACAATTCCTATTTTTTTTCTCATGTTCCCACATTTTAGAAATCTTGTAACCAAAGAGGACCTAACTAATTTTGCTTGACACCGGTTTCCAATACTTGAATCTATGCAATATCAGTTTTTGGATACCCCCCCCCCCCCCTTGATCCAGTCAAAAGGCACCCGTTGACTGAATTTGTGTCGACTTAGTATCTCAATGGTGCTCATAGGGTAGTGTGTGCATGTGTGCGATTAAAAAGATGGGTATATGTGCGTGTATGTTAGTATTGTACTGTGTAAAAAAGGCATGATGGAGTGGCATAGGTGGAGGGTTCTCATCTTGATTCACTCCGAGTGTGCATTGCGACTCTTGGATTAACTGTCAGTATACTCCACTCTATAAGCGCCAAGCCACACCTTGCTTCGCTTTCCCATGTACGTCCCTCAGAAAATCCCGAGCTCTTCTACTTAATGTGTGGAAATCCAAAAATTATGTTCCTCTTAATGCCCCATTCCCATCGACAAACAGAGGGACCTTTGGGTCGTCTATCTAAGCGACGGCCTAAGGTGCTCGGGAAATGACTTTCTCCAAGGATAGCATAAAAATAATCTCGAGATCCGTATTCCAGTGTGTTCTCCCTCCATAGTCGGGGAGAGTGATTTATCTGCCGTCTAATCCAAGAATATGAGCCTATCCGAACAATTACACAAGCCATGGAGGAAATGCCCGTTCTGTGACTAGGAAAGATCTCAAACTTGATATTCATAACCATCAGGATAAAAAGAATCCATGTACACTCGCATTGCACAATATTATCAAAAATTCAGGTATGTTGATTACCGAGATTTTTTTTTTTGATAAAAGAAGGGCTTCCCCCTTCCGATTTTCATTAATGAAAACCAAAGCATCCAAACGAAACAGGCTACGATAGGAAGCAAACGCGACAATCTACCATGTTCCTCTCTCTCAACTCCACCCAAACCTCAACAGGA
This sequence comes from Triticum aestivum, assembly GCF_018294505.1. Classification (NCBI taxonomy): domain Eukaryota; kingdom Viridiplantae; phylum Streptophyta; class Magnoliopsida; order Poales; family Poaceae; genus Triticum; species Triticum aestivum. The sequence goes on along the minus strand of NC_057797.1, from coordinate 713,161,656 downwards.
AGGCCTGTCAGAGCTAAGTGACGAGAAACACATCTACATCGATCATGACGTCTCCTTACACATCCACTGTATCCAAGTCCGGACATCAACATTTATCTTATAGACTCCAAAAGACAAACTACTAGAGAAAAATAGCAACAATGAAGAACTTGCAGCTACAACAGGTAGAAGGTTTTCTCTGCTCATCCTTCCAGTCGCGCCACGTTGATCCTCCACCCATGCGACGTTACATATACTTCACTTGCTACTCGTTCTAGCAGTTTTGCTCCCAGATCCAGTGCCCCTTTTTGTTGCTCCTTTGTCTGCAAAATAGACCAGTCCACAATAATCCAGCTACTCATTAGTTTGATCAAAACAACAGGGTCCGTCACCCTTTTATTCTTAAAAATTATCCCATTTCTACATTTCCATATAGCCCATAATAAAGCAGAGATCCCAACCATAACTAGCTTTTTATCATTTTTCTTAAACCTATCTAACCATCCCCCCAAGCATTCCCGAATTTATGAAGGAATTGTCCTCAAACCTACAGAACATTTCGCTAAACTCCAAATCAGAGAAGCCACCGAGCAAGTGAAGAATAAATGGTCCACTGACTCATCTTTTCCACAAAATACACATTTTTTATCCCCTCGCCTCCCTCTTTTGAGTAGTGAGTCTCTGGTCAATATCCTCTTCCTATTTACCAGCCACAGAAAAATCTTTATTTTAGCTGGGACTTTAGTTTTCCACAAGACTTTCTGTGGGAATCTAAGGCCAGAGTATATAGTGATTTGACAGAGAATTTGTGGTCAGCAGTGAGTGTCCAGATTATTTCATCCTTTCCTTCTCTCATTTCAACCTCTTCACATATACTTTATAGACTATTCCATAAACCTAGAGTTTCACCATACAAAGTCCTTCTAAATCTGAACCCATGCCAACCCCTCAGTTGGGCCTCGGCCACTGTTATGTTCTGATCAAAACAAGTATCATATAGTCTGGGGTAGGCTTCTTTAGGTGGTTTCTCATCCACCCATATATCTTCCACGGACCTAGTGTTTTCCCCATTTCCCAGTTTCCTTTTCACAATTCTGTAGAAAACCTCTTTCACCTCCATCAGACTAGCCCAGAACTGAGAATCTCCAGTTTTCCTAGTAGCCCTAGATAGGCATCCATTTCCCCCATATTTCCTAAACATCACATCTTTCCATAGCCCCTCCTCTGTCTCCATTTTTCAAAACCATTTAGCTAGCAATGAAATGTTCATTAACTCCAAATTTCAAATTCCTAGGCCTCCCACCTCCTTGGGTAAGCAACATGTCTTCCAGTTTACTAAATGCCATTTCTTAACATTTTCATCTTCTTGCCATACCAATCTAGGTCTGAAAAAATCAGCTTTCTTAATTACCCCTTTGGGGATAGCATAAAATGACATCGCTGGACCAAAAGCTCATAGCTCGCGAGCTTAATGAATGCTCGATAGTTCGGCTCATTAAGCTCGTAGCTCGCTTCTTAATGAACAGAGCCAATCATTGATTTCAGCTCGTTAAGCTTAACGAGTTTATCGAGCGAGCTAACGAGTTTCACGAGTAGCTCATTAAGCTCGTTAGTAACAACACAACACATATTTTCATCTTACGTGACAAACTTTTCGTAGCACCTCAGCGCATCTATTCAATCTAATCGACATGTGAGGCAACAAACTACTGGAATTTTTTTGTAGTCACCATATTTCATATTGAAAACCACACATACACATTCATCATGTATATTGTAACACATCATAATCTGTTAACGAGCGCTCGCGAGCGCTCACGAGCTTAACAAGCTTCAAACAAGCCGAGCGGTTTTCTGCTCGTTAATATTAATGAGCTTAACGAGCCGAGCCTTAATAAGAACGAGCTTAATGAGCACGAGCTTAACGAGTCGAGTTGCTCATTAGTCCACGAACAGTGGGATGTTTGTCAAACAAGCTTGAACCATGCTGCCTGCTATAGAGCCCAACAATTTCCCTTGCCAATAGCTACATCTTTTTCAATTTTTTCAGTCACACACCTTCATTGTGTGTTTCTAATTCCGGAGTCAGCTACACGCATTCCTAAATATTTTATGGGTATAGTGCTCCTTTTGCAAGTCAGGATTTCCTGGCGGACCTGTTGTTTGTGTTGGAAATATGCCCTAGAGGCAATAATAAAATGGTTATTATTGTATTTCCTTGTTCATAATAATCGTTTATTATCCATGCTAGAATTGTATTGATAGGAAACTCAGATACATGTGTGGATACATAGACAGCACCATGTCCCTAGTAAGCCTCTAGTTGACTAGCTCGTTGATCAATAGATGGTTACGGTTTCCTGACCATGGACATTGGATGTCATTGATAACGGATAAATCATTAGGAAAATGATGTGATGGACAAGACCCAATCCTAAGCCTAGCACAAGATCGTGTAGTTCGTATGCTAAAGCTTTTCTAATGTCAAGTATCATTTCCTTAGACCATGAGATTGTGCAACTCCCGGATACCGTAGGAATGCTTTGGGTGTACCAAACGTCACAACGTAATTGGGTGGCTATAAAGGTGCACTGCGGGTATCTCCGAAAGTGTCTGTTGGGTTGGCATGAATCGAGACTGGGATTTGTCACTCCGTGTGACGGAGAGGTATCTCTGGGCCCACTCGGTAGGACATCATCATAATGGGCACAATGTGACCAAGGAGTTGATCACGGGGTGATGTGTTACGGAACGAGTAAAGAGACTTGCATGTAACAAGATTGAACAAGGTATCGGGATACCGACGATCGAATCTCGGGCAAGTGCTATATCGATAGACAAAGGGAATCGTATACGGGATTGATCGAATCCTTGACATCGTGGTTCATCCGATGAGATCATCGTGGAACATGTGGGAGCCAACATGGGTATCCAGATCCCGCTGTTGGTTATTGACCAGAGAGATGTCTCGGTCATGTCTGCATGATTCCCGAGCCCGTAGGGTCTACACACTTAAGGTTCGATGACGCTAGGGTTATAGGGAAAGTATGTACGCGGTTACCGAATGTTGTTCGGAGTCCCGGATGAGATCCCGGACATCACGAGGAGTTCCGGAATGGTCCGGAGGTAAAGATTTATATATGGAAAGTTGTTGTTCGGGTTCGAGGAAAAGTTCGGTTTTTTTCGGTATTGTACCGGGAAGCTTCCGGAAGGTTCCGGAGGATTCTAGAGGGGTCCGGAGGTCCAGAAAATGTTCCACCACGTCCAATACAGCAGCATGGGCTGTAGGGGGGCTCCCTAGCCTTAATGGGCCAGGGGCACCAGCCCCCCCAAGGCGCATGCGCATGGGAGAGGGGAAACCCTAAGGGGGAGGGCCTCCACTTGACTTGGGAGGCACTCCTCCCCCCCTTGGCCGCCGCCCCAACCCTAGATGGGATCTAGGGGGGCCGGCCCCCTCTCTCCCCCACCTATAAATAGTGGAGGTGTGGGAGGGGGCCAGACCCTTGCACTTGGCGCAGCCCCCTTGTCGGTGTCAAAACCGACGGATCTCGGGTAGGGGGTCCCGAACTGTGCGTCTAGGCCGGATGGTAACAGGAGGCAGGGAACACGATGTTTTACCCAGGTTTGGGCCCTCTTGATGGAGGTAAAACCCTATGTCCTGCTTGATTAATATTGATGATATGGGTAGTACAAGAGTAGATCTACCACAAGATCAAGGAGGCTAAACCCTAGAAGCTAGCCTATGGTATGATTGTTGTATATGGAGTTGATTGCCTACGGACTACAACCCTCCGGTTTATATAGACACCGGATAGGGTTAGGGTTACATAGAGTCGGTTACAATGGTAGGATATCTTGAATATCCGCATCGCCAAGCTTTCCTTCCACGCCAAGGAAAGTCCCATCCGGACACGGGACGAAGTCTTCAATCATGTATCTTCATAGTCCAGGAGTCCGGCTGAAGGTATAGTCCGGCTATCCGAACACCCCCTAATCCAGGAATCCCTCAGTAGCCCCCGAACCAGGCTTCAATGACGACGAGTCCGGCGCGCAGATTGTTCGGCATTGCAAGGCAGGTTCTTCTCCAAATCTTGTGTACCTGTAGGAATAATGTCCGATTTTTGTAATGTAGTGCTCCTCGGCTTCCACGCCCAATAATGGCCGTCCTCCACATGTCAAACGAATGCGAAAAGACGGGGCGTTTTTACACCCACACCCCTAGCCGTATAAACGAGCCGCCTATTTAACAGGATGGGGATTTAGGTCCAAACCACATCTTCTCCTTTCCGCGAGTTATCATCAGAGCGCTTCCAGCAAAGGTCCATTCCAACATGACCAGCCGTCGCAGCTCCTCCCCTCGCCCCTCCTGGTCCCAAACCCGGGGACTGGGAGAGTTGCACCATCCCGCATAGCGAGTTAGTGTCGCTTCAGGCCAAGGGATTTCTCCCTCAGGCATGCATGGTCCCGGTCCGAGCCGGTCTCGCCACCTACAATGGCGGAAAACAAGCGGAGAGCACCCCCAATCCTTCTAATGGAGAGCGGGTGTGCCTCGTCCCCTATCTAATAAGGGGACTGGGATTTCCAATTCATCCATTTCTCCGCGGGCTTCTGGAGTTCTACGGCCTCCAGCTGCACAATCTCACGCCCGCCTCCGTATTGCATATTGCGGGTTTCGTCGCCCTTTGCGAGCTATTTTTAGGCGTTGAGGCTCATTTCGCGCTGTGGAAGAGGTTATTCTACCTGGTGCCCCGTTCTCAGGAGGGGTCTATATACCAAGTGGGCGGAGCCGAAGTATGGCGCATCGCCGGGACCGGATACCTATCTGGAACCCCAAAGAAGGCGTCCGAGGACTGGCCTTCGGAATGGTTTTACATAGATGACGTCCCGCTACCGGACCCTATCCGGGTCGGTCTCCCTGAGTTCAACAGTGCTCCATTGAAGAAACGCTTGAGCTGGCGTCCGCGGAGCTCTTAGAGAGAAAGTGACAGAGACGTCCTTTACCTGATGGGCCGGATAAGACTGTTGGCTCATTCCGGACTAACCATGATTGGAGTCATGGCCGCATGCATTATGCGGGGGGTGCAGCCGCTTCAATATAGAGGCCACCCCATGTGGGATTTCAACGGGGAGGATGACGCCACACGTTACGGTCGTAAGGGGCCGGCCTCAGCCGCCGCCTTAGTAAAGATCTTATCCTCTTTGTACAAGGGAGAAAAGGAGGAATTCCTCCGCGTCAACCCGCGGGCCGGATTCAGTATGTACGATCCTCCAAGTTGGGTAAGTGAACAATTGCGCTTGCCCGTTTGTTTTATACTCCCATGGTTAGATAGGTAGTCTAACGACTTCAATGCAGGAACTGCGACAGGAGGTAAAGGATATAAACAGCCGCCCTCCACAGCCCGAGGACCCAGAACGGTCCCTCAATCCGGACTCCGAAGAGGATCCGGACATATCAGTGGAGCTTATCGATGGGGTGTTCCATCAGCTAAGCAAGGACAATACCTTGGTAGCCATTACGGCGGATTACCCAGGGTTAATCCCGGCCTCCCAGGTGACAGAAACCGGGGTCTTATTCCCTTGAAAGAGATTCCACCCTCACGTAGCCCGGTGTTTCTGACGACAGCCGTGTTTTGCAGGGGAGATTTCCGAGGCAGGAGGCCGAACCTGCGGCGGCTAGCCAACGAGGGGCCGCAGGGCCCCGTGGGGCAAAAAGGAATGTAGTCCGGACTGAGATGCCGGCGCAAAGGTATAATGCACCCTTTGTTTCCCTGGAGTTATTCTGTCAGGGCATATTAACGTTCGTGCTATCTTCAGAACGAAGAGACCTCGCCGGACTACATCCGGAGAGGTTGCCAATCGCGCCTCCACCAGCCAGGCTCCAACGTCTGGCCAGAAGCGGAGGCGAGCACAAGGCGCGCACCGGACGCTCCTCCGACAGAGGATGCGGATAGGCTGTCTGCCACAAATTCTAAAGTGGAGAGTGCCATGAACCACAGGCATCGCCGGACAATTCTACGCGATGCTTGTTTCTCCCAAGAGGCTTTAGATGCCTTTAATTCGGGAGATGCGTACCTCCGTGCCGCTCAAAATGGTTTAGCCAGAGCCACGGAGCAGTATGTACAAGACATATGGGTAAGAAAATTTTGGTTAAATATATATATATATATATATATATATGCCAGTAGCCCCCGAGACTTGAAGCAGTTAGAGCAACTGATTTAAGGATCATGTAATATGTAGCTTCTTACAGAGAAGAATACCGTACTGTCCCAGGAGCTGGAAAAGTGCAAGGCCCAACTAGAGGCCGCACTAGCCGCAGCAGGGGAGCCCAAAGAGACCCCCTCAGGTAAGATACACTTCGAAAGATTAGTATTGTGCGGTGTGGGTGCAAATCTGACAAATCATTTTGCAGATGGCGTCGGGCTCGATCCGGACAAGCAACAACTCTTATGCCGGCTAAAGGCCGGTGAGAGTACGTTGACAGAGGTGAGGCGAGAGAAGAATGATCTTCAGGATGCCAACACCAAGCTGGACGTCGAACTTAAAGATGTTCGTGGCCAGCTGTCGGACTCCACGAAGGAGAATCAGCGGCTTCGACGCGGCATTTTTAGTAAGTGCTTGAACGAACTTTGAACAAACAGTTCGGCGAGGAAGTCGACTAATAGAGTAATGTCTGTAGGTATGCTCACAGGTCGTCCTGCAGAGGAGATGCCTAGTTCTACGGGTGACCTTCTTCCCGAACTCTTGCAACTGCACGAGCGAATTCGGCAGGCGATGCCGGGTATTGCCCAAGCCTTATGGCCTGCCCACTCCGTGCCCGAGGGCCTTGGAGAGCTTGCAGAGAAGCTGAAGGGAGCTCGGCGGCGCTTCCGGTTGTGGAAGATATCGGCCTGCCGACAAGGCGCTAGGGAGGCCTGGGCCATGGTGAAGACCCGTTTTACGAAGTCTGACCCAAACCACATGGCCGAGGTCGGACCAGTGGGGCCTGACGGGAAGGAGATCCCTGTAAGCTTAGTATACGGCCAAGTAGAGTTGGCCGCGAAGTATTCCCAGCAGGACTGTAAATTCGACAGCCTGTTAGATGGTATAGAAGAGGAATACAATCAGTCAGAATGACTGTGTAATTTTGAATTGACATGTGTAATGCCTTCTAGCCGGATTGTAGATCGTTTGTCGTTGCCGACCTTTTCGCTTCAACCTCGGGACCTGACGGTCCGGAGTGTGTCTGAATACCCTAGCGGTTATATAAGAACCGGGGTATGCGTGGAGACCAGGCGTAGGGGTCATCAGTGCTTTATCAGACAAGTGCCCAACTAGTTATGTTATATTACATGGTTAGTAAGAAACATCTTCCAGAGAGAATAGTTCCGTTAAGGGTTCCTTTCGCTGGGAGGCATGCCCTAAGGTGCATGTCCGGACTGCATGAAGAGACGCAGAAAAAAGCATCTGGGGGCGCATAAAATGAGTAAAAAGATCATCTTTTATATCACCGACCGAATATTCCCTTAAGAACACTAGCTTTCGGCTTCACCCAGTCTGAGGTACACATCCGGCTGACCCGGCAGTAACAATCGCAGAGGTGCTCCCTTTACCACCTAGCCAAACAATCGGGAACGTAGGGGTAAGCACAGGAGCCAGGCAACCCAGCTTGGCCAAAACTTAAGTCATATTGATGCATATAATGGTGAAGAAAAAAGGTACATGTGGAAGTTTGACGCATGTGTTGGGCGTGAAGCCCGTATAAATAAGCTTCTGTTAAAGAAGCCCCCAGGTTTAATGAGCGCGAGTGACGCGTCACTAGATGCGCCTTTAAGGGCTACGAAAGAAAAAAAATGGGAAGGAGAGAAATGTAAGACAGAAAAATACAAAAAGGGATGGACAGAGGAAGGAGACGAACACAGAGTCCGGCGCTAGGCATAGAATCTTCGGAGACGGGTAGCGTTCCACGGGTTCGGCTCGAGTCGGTTGTTCGACGCATCTCGTAGGCGGTACGCCCCGCCAGTCAGGACTTGGTCGATTATGAATGGACCTTCCCACTTGGGCTTGAGTTTGTCCTTTTTCTTATCCAGCAGGCGTAGAACTAGTTCGCCAACATTGTAATTTTTGGCCCGTACTTCTCTGCTTTGATATCTTCGGGCCTGCTGTTGATAAAATGCGGAACGGGCTTTTGCCACATCGCGCTCCTCCTCCAAGGCGTCCAAGTTGTCCTGCCAATCGAGCTCGGCTTCTCTTTCTTCGTACATGCGCACTCTAGGTGAGTCATGAATTATGTCGCAGGGCAGAACTGCTTCTGCGCCGTACACCATAAAAAATGGTGTGTACCCGGTGGTGCGATTTGGCGTGGTTCGCAGCCCCCATAGCACGGAGTCGAGCTCCTCTACCCAGTGCGTGTTAGATTCCTTGAGGGACCGCACCAGTCTGGGTTTAATGCCGCTCATCATAAGACCATTTGCACGTTCGACCTGGCCGTTGGTTTGTGGGTGATAGACGGAAGCATAATCGAGCTTGATGCCCATGTTTTTGCACCAGAGTTTTACCTCGTCGGCGGTAAAGTTTGTACCGTTGTCGGTTATGATGTTGTGGGGGACGCCATAACGGTGTACAACCCCGGATATGAAGTCTATCACAGGCCCGGATTCGGCTGTTTTAACAGGCTTGGCTTCTATCCATTTGGTGAACTTATCCACCATGACCAGTAAGTATTTTTTCCTATGGGTTCCACCTTTAAGGGGTCCGACCATGTCAAGCCCCCAGACCGCAAAAGGCCAGGTGATGGGTATAGTTTGGAGTGCGGTGGGTGGCATATGGCTTTGGTTGGCAAAAAGTTGGCAACCAGTGCATCGTTGGACTAAGTCCTGAGCGTCTGCTCGGGCCGTCGGCCAGTAAAAGCCTGTACGGAAAGCCTTGCTAACAAGGGACCGAGCAGCGGCGTGGTGACCACCGAGTCCGACATGAATTTCAGCCAGGAGGTTCTGCCCTTCCTCTGCGGAGATGCACCTTTGAAGGACTCCGGTAGTGCTTTTCTTATAAAGTTCTCCCTCATGGACTCTGTAGGCCTTAGATCGCCGCACTATGCAGCGGGCCTCGTTTTGGTCCTCCGGGAGTTCCTACCTAGTAAGGTAGGCTAGGAATGGTTCTGTCCACGGGGCGATAACCGCCATTATTACGTGGGCTGAAGGTGTAATTTCGTTGGCAGAGCCTCCGATTGTGTCAGATTGTTCGGCCTCGAGTGGTGCGGCTGGGTTCGGGCTGTTATGTAAGGGTTCCCCCTCCCATGCTACGGATGGCTTGAACAATCTTTCCAAAAAGACATTGGGGGGGACTGCATCGCGTTTTGCTCCGATGCGTGCTAGGACGTCCGCCGCTTGATTGTTTTCTCGGGCTATATGGTGAAACTCCAGCCCTTCGAACCGAGCTAACATTTTTAGGACGGCGTCGCGGTAAGCTGCCATTTTTGGGTCCTTGGCGTCGAAGTCTCCATTTATTTGGGATATCGCGAGGTTTGAATCCCCGCGTACCTCTAGGCGCTGGATACCCATGGATACTGCTATCCGAAGGCCATGTAGGAGGGCCTCATATTCGGCTGCATTATTGGAACCCGTGTACATGATCTGGAGCACATATTGGACTGTGTCTCCTGTGGGGGACGTCAGGATGACGCCGCCCCCAGTCCGGCCAACATTTTGGAGCCGTCGAAATGCATAATCCAGTTTGAATATGTGCCGTACTCTTTAGGGAGCTCGGCCTCCGTCCATTCTGCGACGAAGTCGGCCAAAACTTGTGATTTAATAGCTCGTCGTGGCTTATAGGTTATATCGAACGGGAGAAGCTCGATGGCCCATTTTGCAATCCGGCCCGTTGCATCGCGGTTGTTGATAATATCATTTAGTGGCACTTCCGAGGCTACTGTTATGGAACACTCTTGAAAGTAGTGTCGTAGATTCCGGGATGCCATGAATACGGCGTATGCAATCTTTTGATAATGCGGGTACCGTGATTTGCATGGAGTGAGGACAGTGGACACGTAGTAGACCGGCCTTTGAAGGGGGAATTTGTGTCCGTCCATTTCCCGCTCGACAACGAGCACTGCGCTGACAACTTGGTTTGTTGCTGCAATGTACAATAATATTGGTTCGCCGGAGGTTGGCGCGGCCAGGACTGGGTTTGTTGCCAATATGGATTTTATTTCATCAAGTCCGGTCGTGGTGGCATCCGTCCACTCGAAGTGTTCGGTGCGCCGAAGGAGGCGATAAAGGGGTAGTGCCTTTTCTCCCAAGCGGGAGATGAAGCGGCTTAAAGCCGCCACACACCCGGTTAATTTTTGTATTTTCTTAAGGTCCTTTGGGACATGCAATTGTGACAAAGCTTGGATCTTGGCTGGGTTTGCTTCAATTCCTCTACCGGATACAATGAAGCCTAAGAGCTTTCCGGCTGGAACACCGAAGACGCATTTTTCTGGGTTGAGCTTGATGTCATATTTTCGGAGGTTATCGAATGTAAGCCTCAAGTCGTTTACTAGGGATTCAACATGTCTTGATTTGACGACCACATCGTCCACATACGCCTCCACTGTTTTGCCGATCTGGTTTGCCAGACATGTCTGGATCATGCGCTGATATGTTGCACCGGCGTTTTTCAGCCCGAAGGGCATTGTGTTGAAGCAGAATGGGCCGTATGGTGTGATGAATGTTGTTGCAGCTTGGTCTGATTCTGCCATCTTGATTTGATGGTAACCGGAGTATGCGTCGAGGAAACACAACAAATCGTGTCCTGCGGTGGCATTGATAATTTGATCGATATGGGGGAGGGGGAAGGGATCCTTTGGGCAAGCCTTATTAAGGTCTTTAAAATCGACACACAGGCGCCAGGATTTGTCCTTCTTTGGTACCATCACCAGGTTTGCTAGCCAGTCCAGATATTTTATGTCCCTGATGAATCCGGCCTCTAATAGCTTGGCTAGATCCTCTCCCATAGCATGTCTCTTGGGTTCGGAAAAACGCCGAAGGGCTTGTTTGACAGGTTTAAATCCTTTTAGGATGTTTAAGCTATGTTCGGCCAGCCTGCGTGGGATCCCTGGCATGTCTGAAGGGTGCTAGGTGAAGATGTCCCAGTTCTCTCATAGGAACTCTCGCAGTGCAGCGTCTGCGTCAGGGTTCAGTCGTGCCCCGATGGAAGCTGTTTTATTGGGGTCCGTTGGATGGACCTGGAATTTGACTATTTCGTCAGCTGGCTTGAAGGATGTGGATTTGGATCTCTTATCGAGTATCACATCATCCCTATTAACCGTGGAGCGCAGCGCGGTCAGTTCCTCGGCCGCTAAGGCTTCGGATAGCGCCTCAAGGGCTAATGCGGCCGTCTTGTTTTCAGCGCGGAGTGCTATGTCCGGATCACTAGCTAGAGTCATAATTCCATTTGGCCCGGGCATCTTAAGCTTCATGTACCCATAATGGGGTATTGCTTGGAAGATTTTGAATGCTTCCCGCCCTAGTAAAGCGTTATATCCGCTCTTAAACAGGGCCACCTGAAATGTGACTTCTTCGGACCTGTAATTATCCGGAGTGCCGAACACCACATCTAGTGTGATTTTTCCTGTGCAGCGCGCTTCCCGATTGGGGATTATTCCTCTAAAGGTTGTGCTGCTTCGCTCGACGCGGTTCCAGTCTATTTCCATTTTTTTGAAGAGTTACCTCATAAATGAGGTTCAGTCCGCTGCCTCCATCCATGAGCACCTTGGTGAGGTGAAAGCCGTCCACTATGGGACTGAGGACCAATGCGGCTGGTGCTCGGGCTGTTCGGAATCTAGGTTCATCACTTGCGTTGAAGGCAATGGCAGTGTCGCTCCATGGATTTACTGCTGCAACTTGATAGACTTCGACGAGGTTGCGGAGTGTTCTTTTTTGCACATTGTTTGATGCGAAAGTCTCGAAGACTGTGAGAATGGTACTGGTGTCCTTGGGCTGGCTTTCTGCGGCCTCCGGAATTAAGAGGTCCTCGCCGATTTTGGCCACCTGCCGGAGTATCCAACATGCTCTAAGGTGTGAGTTGGTGTGGCGTCCTCTGTACTGTGAATTCTACAGGGTCCATCAAGCCATCTTTCTAGTACGGTTCCATGCCCTATAGAGGGTTTTGGCTTTTTGGTGTTTATCCCGGGTGTCCTGTAATGATGCACCCTCTTAGTTCGGACGGGATTACAATTCAAGGCCGGATTATCCCAAAAATTTATTTCGGTTTTCCAGGCTCTTTCCATCACACAGTATTTTTGTACTATGGACGCCAAGTCAGCGAAGCGTGTGATATCACGACGACTTACGGCGTTAAGGATTCCCTTGTCCATGCAATTACTGCAGAAAATTGAGATTGCGTCTTCCCGCGGCAATCCTTTATCCTGTTCATAACCAGGAGGAATCTGGCCCAGTAATGATGTACTGTTTCCTCGGGCCTCTGCCTGATTTGGGAGAGATCGCTTATGATCGGGTGGGCGGGTGTCGTTGAATCTGAAAGCTCACCCAATCCAAGATTCGGAGGCTGAAGAGTTTCCGAACTCTGAAGTTCGGATTCTTGGATGTTGTCCAGTGAATCTGGCCCGTTGCCTGATCCTAAGCTCAGGTCTTGAGTTACATCTCCCCCTCCGCGGGTATCCGGCTTGGAGGGGTCGGGAATTCGGACGTAGCTAGTCCTTAAAATAGATGAGGGGTCGCCGCACTGCGTCTCTACCACGACAACGTGGTGGGTGACTTGGGGAGAGTTAATTTCTCTTAGATCGGGTTTAAGCCCAACCTGGTCGTAATCCATAGCGACCCCCAGGGCGGCGATGCGATCCAAGAGCTTGTTTACGGAAGAGAGCTCCATTGGATCTAGCTGCTCGACGAGCTCCGAGCTGACGTGCAGGTTGCTTTTGATGACCCGAGAGGTCACCGTCGGCGCAACAGCCGAACAGGCGGTCATGAGGAAACCACCTAGCCGGAGGGTTTGGCCGACAGCCAAGGCTCCCTTAGCAACGGCGCCGTCTTTAAAGACGGGAGGAGGAGGCATCCTTCCTAATTGTGACGGCACAGAGGAACTCTCAATGAAAGCACCAATGTCGGTGTCAAAACCGGCGGATCTCGGGTAGGGGGTCCCGAACTGTGCGTCTAGGCCGGATGGTAACAGGAGGCAGGGAACACGATGTTTTACCCAGGTTCGGGCCCTCTTGATGGAGGTAAAACCCTACGTCCTGCTTGATTAATATTGATGATATGGGTAGTACAAGAGTAGATCTACCACGAGATCAAGGAGGCTAAACCCTAGAAGCTAGCCTATGGTATGATTGTTGTATATGGAGTTGATTGCCTACGGACTACAACCCTCCGGTTTATATAGACACTGGATAGGGTTAGGGTTACATAGAGTCGGTTACAATGGTAGGAGATCTTGAATATCCGCATCGCCAAGCTTGCCTTCCACGCCAAGGAAAGTCCCATCCGGACATGGGACGAAGTCTTCAATCTTGTATCTTCATAGTCCAGGAGTCCGGCTGAAGGTATAGTCCGGCTATCCGAACACCCCCTAATCCAGGACTCCCTCACCCCTCCCCTCCAATACCTTCTCCTCCTCGTGTCTTGCAGTGCTTGGCGAAGCCCTGCTGGCATGACACACTCCTCCACCATCACCACGCCGTCGTGCTGCTGCTGGACGGAGTCTTCCCCAACCTCTCCCTCTCTCCTTGCTGGATCAAGGCGCGGGAGACGTCACCATGCTGTACGTGTGTTGAACGCGGAGGCGCCGTTGTTCGGTGCTTAGATCGGAATCGACCGCGATCTGAATCGCCACGAGTACGACTACCTCATCCGCGTTCTTGCAACGCTTCCGCTTAGCGATCTACAAGGGTATGTAGATGCACTCTCCTTCCCCTCGTTGCTAGATTACTCCATAGATTGATCTTGGTGATGCGTAGAAAATTTTGAATTATTGCTACGTTACCCAACAGTTTGTCTCTAGCCTTCCTAAAGAGCATCATCTCGCTTAAATGGAAGTATATTTTGAGCCCTGGCATCTGTTCAAAAGCTCCCAAGATAAACTTAAGGTTTTTAACATTGTCCACATCATCCTGCATTAAGAAGATTGTGTCATCTACATATTGCAACATGTTTATACCTTTATTATTTTCATACCCCGGGACCTCTTTCACCAATCCATGCTCCAAAGCATTACTCATGAGCACTGCCAGCGCATTAGCAGCTAAGTCAACTAGGAGAGGTGACATGGCATCCCCTTGCCTCAGCCCTTTCTGTGTCTTAAAAAATGGGCCAATTTGATCATTAACCTTCACCCCTACATGCCCCCCCCTCATTGTCTCCATTACCCAATCACACCACTTGTCAGGAAAGCCTTTGAGGTTTAACATTTGGATTACAAAGGGCCATTTAATTTTATCATAAGCCTTTTCAAGATACACTTTAAAGATCACTTCATCCTCTTTCTTAGCATGAGAAGTATTCAAACCTCCATGTAAAATCACCACCCCTCCATTTTGTATCTCCCTTTGATAAATGCAATTTGTGTTTTGGAAATAACAGGGGATACACATTTGGTTAGCATATTCATCAACACCTTGGTGATAATTTTAAAGCTAACATTAAGTAGACAAATAGGTCTAAACTTTTGTACTTGTTTATCCTCGGATGTTTTTGGGACCAAGGTAATAATCCAATAATTCAATATAGAAATGTTTCTATTCCCTTTGGAAAATTCCTCCACCATGGCCTTCAAACCCCACTTGACTAAATCCCAAAACTCCTCATAAAAATGAGCAGGGAATCCATCCGGGCCAAGGCTCTTGTTTTTCTTCATTCTAAACACCACCTCTTGTATCTCTTTTAGAGAAAAGTGTGTCATTAATATCTTCCTCTCTTCACTAATTTGTTTCATCTTTATTTCCTTCATGGAAATCTAGGTTTCTTCTGGATGGCCAAGAAAATCTTTGTAAAAATAGTAATATATTCCATTAATTTCTCCTCACCTTCCACCACCTCTCTTCTTGTTCCAAGGAAATGATTTTGTTTTTTTCTCCTTCTACTATTTACTTTTTCATGGTAGTATCTAGTGTTTGCATGCCCATATGTAATTTCTTTATGTTTGTATCTTTGGAGCCATTTCACTTCCTCCCGTGTCATCACTCTTTTTAACAGCTCTTTTTATTCATTTCTATCTGCAGCAGCTATCCCCATGACCTCAGCCTTTTTATCAATCTCATCTAGTTGTTTTGTGATATAAATTTTAATTTTTCTATACCATGCATCAACATTTCTATTCCATCCTTTAGTTTTCTTCCTTAGGTTTCTTAGTCTAAGCTGCCATCTCTCTAGAATATCTCCTATATATCTTTCATTCCAGGTTTTATAGACTAACTCCTTGAAACCATCTCTCATAGCCCAAGCATTCTCATATCTAAAAATATGTTTGATATCTTGCTTACCCCTGTGTCCAAGAACGAAGAAGTGTGATCAGATACCTCTCTAGCAAATGCTTGTAATATTGTCAATGGGTATTTCTCTTCCCGGGCTGGGCACATTAACACCCTATCTAATTTCTCATAGGTGGGGTCATAAAAGTTTTTATGCCATGTAAATTTTCTCCAATTCAAAGGTAGTTCTCTCAGCCTAGCCTCCTGAATAATTGCATTGAACATTAAATTCCAATGATCATCGTGGACAGGTTTATTTTTCTCTTTTTCGTTCCTGATAATGTTAAAATCTCCCCCTACCAAACAAGCTAAGGGGTTAATATGATATAATCTGGCTAGCTCAGCTAAAAAACCAGATTTCCCTTCTGCTTGAGCATTTCCATACACAGTTACCAGATTCCAATGCATTTTAACATTTTTATCATATACTAACATTCTCAAAAAGTATTCCCCTTTCTCTATGTGTTCTACATCAGATGTATCCTTATTTACACCCATCAATATTCCTCCAGATATCCCTCTAGGTGGGTTCCAACACCACTCATAATTTCTCCCTCCAAACAAATTGTGTAGTTCATTTTTGGAGAAATTATGTTTAATGGTTTCAGAAATCCCTAAAAAATCCAATCTATGATCAATAATCATCTCTCTCACATATCTTTTTTTTAATCTTGCCCAGTGCCTCTAGCATTCCAAAAATTCCTCTCATTTTTACTACCCCCAATTATTAACTATATTTTATCTAACTCAGCCCTCCTAATTCTATGCCAGTTAGAGGCTAATCATCCTTCTTTTCCTCTTTTTTCCTTCTCAAGACCCCCACCACCCCAACTGAGTGCTTCACATAGCTCAATACTGGTCAGCATTCTTTCCCATTTTTTCTTCCTTAGAAAATGGCTTATAGTTTCTTATATTATTGTTCCTCCACCTCAGCATCAGAATGTTCCAGATCAGAACATAATTATTCAATATCCACATCTCAAGTATCAATATGCACTAGATTGTCAAGGGATTTGTCCTCCCTCCTATCAGTCTCCTCCCTCCAGCATCCTTTTTAGCTATGTTTTGAATGTATATATCTTTTCTAGCAATCACCATTGTCCTAATAATCTTTAAGTTTTTGTCAATCATTTCCATAGAGCATCCTAAATCAATACCAACTAAAGAACTAACATGAAGTAAAGAAGGATTGTTCATATTTGGATTTAGATTCTTACCATAATTGTCTCTTTCTTCAGCTCTGATTTTGCCATCTCCTCAACTTTTTGGTCCTCTTTTCCTTTATTTCTTAGACTTCTCTTCAACTCCACTTCTTTTTCTTCTTCACTTTTATCCAACATTCCAGCTCCATGAATTTCAGCCATTTTTTCTCCAAAAGTCCCTGTTGATTCCTGACTAGCATTATAATCAGTAGGCTCATTATACTTTCCAGATTCATTGCCTTCTTTCCTCTCATGATTCTCTTTCTCAAAATCCTCAAATTCCATATTTGCCAGCTCCATTTCATATTGTTCTCGATCAACTGCCTCCTGCAAAAGTTTCTGAATCTCTCCCTTGTTGATGTTCAATCATCCCCTCCAACTTTTTCTGTGTAAGCTCTAGCTCATTGATCCTTTTCTCAGTTTTGCTCCACAATGCATTGTGTCTGGCCTTGTCTTCTTCTAGGGTTTTGATCTTATTGAACATGATATCACTTTCTTTCTGCCATTTCCCTTTATCTGCCTTCATTTCTTTCTGCCACTGCCCCATAGTTTTTTCCATTGCAATCCTTATCATTTCATTCTTTATATCTATTTCCCCACTCTATCTTAGTGACAAGATACCCAACATCACCCCTTTTCTGCCTTTGTCATCCAGTTTGGTCTTCTTTCTTTTTTTCTTCCTCCTCCTCATTGTCTTCTAACTCACCAACATCACTTTTCCTCTTTTCTTCTTTGTACCATCCCGATTGAACTACCTTTTCCATTTAAACTCCAATTCTAAACATCAACAAATCAGGGGATGTAATTTCCACATGTAAGGGCATTTTTCCTAGATAGCTGATGCCACACTTAACCCTCACTTTTTCTTCATTGATAATATGCATATCAACTTCCAAGACAGGTTTACTGCAGCAACCTCACACATACCCAAAAAATGTCTGAAGCAATTAGGCACTTTTTCAAACTTGACCCATGTAGTGTGCATTTTCCCAATTTCTTTATGATCAAGAGACCATGGCTGGACCTTAATCACTATTCTAGTCCCCAGCAGATTGAAGTCGTTGAATTTTGCAAATTTCATTAGTTTTGCTTTGTTAGGAAACCTCATCATGTAGCAATTTTTACCATATTCCTTCACTCTCCACTGCCATCCCTAGTCAAACATCTCCCCAAAGGCCTTCACCAGCTCTGTCTTATTAATCTGTTCATCTCTTATTATGAGTACTCCTAAAGGGTTCATATGTTCAGCAATGAGCACATCCTTATAACTCTGAACTAGCAGGATCCCCAAACCTTTAGTAGCATAGCCAACATATTTTGGCCCCAGCTTCATTTGCTTCAACAGATTGCATTCCCCAATAATGTGCCACAAATTAGGCAGTGACTCACCCTACACTCTCTGGTTGAATGTCTGGGATCTTTATATTTGCCACAAACCTGCTTATTGAACCTGTCATTTTGCTTTCTTTCATCACCACCCATTTGTTGCCAAGGCCCTCTGCCAGTTTGCTTTCTGACTCCACTACTCATATCAGATTCAGTCCCTTTCTCTCCTTTTTGAGCATTCCTTTCAATACCAGTAGCCCTTTTTCTAGTTCTCCTCCACCACTTAGCCCTCCTTTCCCAAGAATCACCTCTTCTTGTGTTCCACCTCCATTGCTCATCCCCTGAACCAATTGGGATAGCAAAGCAGCAAGCAATTGTTGATGTTGCCTAGGATATGTACCAGCAGGCCCTCCATTTCCATTCCCACTATCCTTCTCTGTCAACTCCACCTCCTCTCTTTGCTTCTCCTCGCTTCAACCTACAATATCTTTATGCCCCCTTTCGCTTGCTATATCTGTCTTGCTCCAGATGCTTCTCCTGTGAAAACAACCCCATCACCAGCTCCTTCCAACACCATTACCAGCTCCAGCTCGTCCCCCTCCTCTTCCAAAGACATCTCTAGATCCCTCAACGAAGAAGGATATGTTCCTCTCTCCACCAAAGCCCCTGCCAACCTGATTGTTTGTTGCATCAAAATTGTGCACATGAAATGTAACCCATGCGGATGACATTACAAGACTGCTACAAAATCCCCTTGCTATTCACCTTTAGATAGGCGTCAAGACGTCGTTTCTACTGAGTAACTCCCGACTTGCACGTCAATGTAATGGCAATAAAATTTACAAAAATGTACTACAATACTATAGAAATTAAACCATGTGTCATTAATGCACTCCTCCAAAATATTCCACGATGCGATTCCAGGGATTCAGTAGTGCTGCAATTTAGTGTTCTAGACCTAAATTTGATCCCAGTCAATAGACACGTGGTTTTCAAACTGTAACTAGGTTGCCTTCAGCGGTTGCGACCCAATTTGCTTATCGTGGCGAGGCCTGAAAGCAACACATAATAGATTTTTAGCATGGGGTCGGATTGCTAGGGATACAACTGAATATCAAAGGGAAAGTGTGAAGCATGTTAGGGCATCTCCAACGATAACCCGCAAAAATACTCCTATATCCATTCGCGAATAGTGGGCTAGTCTGTGGACACGAATGTGGGAGGGCGCTACCCAATGCTAGCCGGATACATTTTCACAACAACTAAAACTAACCGAACGAAATTTGATCAAACAAAGCCGGATTTCATATAAAAAAGCTAGATTTTCATATAAACCCGACGGATTTCATTACAATTACATCAAACTAAGCAGTGCTAGTCCGGCTTTGGAGGCACAATAATACCTAATCTAAATGGCTGACCACAGATCCCTTTGTCTTCCTCATGTCCGGCAGTCCGATCATCGTACTGGCGGGAGCCCCGGTGGTATATGCTTTAGTGCAAAGGACGGCTCACTTCCCTACCGCTCATCTGAGTGGAACGCCCAGCTGATGCTTCAGCGGGAGGGGAAGGCGGCACCTACGCTTCCATGGAGCCCACGTGGGATCAACGGAGGTCCTCGCAAGAGAAGAACTAGGCAAGACACCGGCTATGTACGCCAGCATCGCCTCGGCGATGGACTTCATGGAACCCAAGCGGCGGTGGCCCCCCATGTTCTACTTATCCTTGATGATGGTGACGGACGCGGAGGTGCTGGCCATCGACTCGTCGTTCTCCATGCACCCGGCTTCTCTCTCTACCTGCATGGCATGGCCGCAAGCACGGGAGGCGTGGTTGCAGTCACGAGAGCTGAAGTCACAGACACGGGAGGCGTGGTACGACATGGCATCATCTAGACCATAGCGCTCCTCCTCCAGACCATGTAAGTCATCCTGCCGATCGAGCTCGGCTTCTTTCTCCTCGTACATGCGGACTCGAGGTGAGTCATGGATAATGTCGCAGGGAAAGATGGCCCCTGCGCCGTACACCATAAAGAATGGTGTGTATCCGGTGGTGCGGTTGGGCATGGTCCGCAACCCCCAGAGTACGGAGTCAAGCTCCTCAACCCAGTGTTTATCCGACTCATGTAAGAATCGCACTAGTCTGGGTTTAATGCCGCTCATTATCAGGCCATTAGCCCGTTCGACTTGACCGTTTGTCTGAGGGTGATAGACGGAGGCGTAATCGAGCTTGATGCCCAGATTAGTGCACCAGGTTTTTACTTTGTCGGCTGTGAAGTTCGAGCCGTTATCGGTGATGATGCTGTGTGGGACACCATAACGGTGTACGACACCGGATATGAAATCTATCACTGGTCCGGCTTCGGCCGTTTTAACCGGCTTGGCCTCTATTCATTTAGTGAATTTATCCACCATGACCAATATATATTTTTTCTTGTGGCTTACCCCTTTAAGGGGTCCGACCATGTCAAGCCCCCAGACCGCAAAGGGCTAAGTAATGGGGATTGTTTGTAGGGCGGTAGGTGGCATCTGGCTTTGGTTAGCGAAAAGTTGGCAGCCTACACAATGCTGGACGAGGTCTTGTGCATCTGCTTGGGCCGTAGGCCAGAAAAATCCTATTTGGAAGGCCTTACTTATGAGGGCCCGAGCTGCGGCATGATGACCGCCAAGACCAGCATGAACTTCGGCCAAGAGCTGCCGCCCCTCTTCTTCGGAGATACACCTTTGAAGGACTCCGGTAGTACCTTTATTATAGAGCTCTCCTTCATGAACCTTGTAGGCTTTCGAGCATCGGATGATGCATCGAGCATCATTCTGGTCCTTGGGGAGCTCTCGCCTATTGAGGTAGGCCAGGAAGGGTTCAGTCCATGGAGCGATTATTGCCATGATTGCATGCGCCAATGGTGTTGGTTCGGTGGCCGAGTCCCCGATGATGTCGGGATTATGTTCGGCATCTGGGGGTATGATCGGATCCGGACTGGCGTTGCTGCTCTCGTCTTGCCATACCATGAATGGCTTGAAGAACCTTTCCACAAACGTGTTAGGTGGGACGGGGTCACGCTTAGCCCCCATACAAGCGAGGATGTCTGCTGCCTGATTGCTCTCTCGGGCCACATGATGGAACTCAAGCCCCTCAAACCGAGCTGATATTTTGAGTGTAGCGTTGTGATAAGCCGCCATCTTCGGATCTTTGGCATCAAAATCTCCATTTATTTGGGATATTGCGATATTTGAATACCCGCGCACCTAAGGCGTTGGATGCCCATAGAGACGGCCATCCGAAGACCATGCAATAAGGTCTCGTATTCGGCTGCGTTATTAGAGTCCGTACACAGTATTTGGAGCACGTAACGGACTATGTCTCCTATAGGGGATGTCAGGACGACGCCGGCCCCAAGTCCGGCTAGCATTTTAGAGCCATGGAAGTGCATCACCTAGTTGGAATACGTGCCGTACTCTTTAGGAAGTTGGGCCTCTGTCCATTCGGCGACGAAGTCAGCCAACACCTGATATTTAATTGCTCGGCGTGGTTTGTACATTATTTCAAATGGTAAGATCTCAATAACCCATTTGGCAATCCGACTGGTGGCGTCCGGGTTGTTTATAATATCATTGAGTGGTACTTCTGAAGCTACCATGATCGAGCACTCTTGAAAGTAGTGCCGCAGCTTGCGGGATGCCACAAAGACCACATATGCTATCTTCTGATAATGCGGGTATCGGGATTTGCATGGCGTAAGCACCGTCGATACATAGTATATTGGCTTTTGGGTTGGGAATTTATGCCCCTCCTCTTTTGGTTCGACGACGAGCACCGCACTCACCACCTGGTGAGTTGCCGATATGTAGAGCAACATTGGTTTGCCGATGTTTGGTGCGGCCATGATGGGGTTGCTTGCTAGCAAAGCTTTTATTTCCTCCAGTCCGGTTGTTGCAGCGTCCGTCCACACGAAGTGGCCGGTGCGTCGGAGCATGCGATACAATGGCAATGCCTTTTCTCCTAGTCTGGAGATAAAACGACTCAAGGCAAGACCTGCTTGAGGTCAGTTGGTGTGGCCAATTGTGACAGGGCCCGGATTTTGGCTAGGTTTGCTTCAATTCCTCTATTGGAGACAATAAACCCGAGCAGGAACGCCGAAAACACACATTTTCGGATTGAGCCTTACATATTATGTTCGGAGGTTGTCGAATGTGAGGCGTAAGTCATCCACCAATGATTCAACATGCTTTGTTTTGATGAGTACGCCATCTACATATGCTTCCACAGTCTTGCCGATTTGCTTTTCCAGGCATGTTTGAATCATGCGTTGGTAAGTGGCGTCGGCGTGCTTGAGCCCGAAAGGCATAGTGTTGAAGCAAAAAGGCCCATAAGGGGTGATGAATGCCATGGCGGCTTGGTCGGATTCGTTCATCTTAATTTGATGGTATCCAGAGTATGCATCGAGAAAACACAGTGAATCGTGTCCCGTGGTTGCATCAATAATTTGGTCGATGCGAGGTATTGGGAAGGGGTGCTTAGGGAAGGCCTTGTTAAGGTCTTTGAAATCGACACACAGGCGCCAGGATTTGTCCTTCTTTGGTACCATGACCTATTTTGCTAGCCAGTCTGGATGTTTGATCCCTCTGATAAACCCGGCTTCGAGTAGCTTGCCTAGCTCCTCCCCCATAGCATGTCGCGTGGGTTCAGAAAATTGTCAGAGCGTTTGCTTGACCGGCTTGTATCCCTTCACTATATTGAGGCTATGTTCAGCCAGCGCGTGTGGGATTCCTGTCATATCCGAGGGGTGCCAGGTGAAGATGTCCCAGTTCTCGCGCAAGAACGCGCGCAATGCGGCGTCGACCGCCGGGTCCAGCTGCGCCCCAATAGAAGCTCTTTTCTTGGGATCCGTCGAGTGGACTTGAAATTTGACTATTTCGTCAGCTGGCTTGATAGAGGTGGATTTAGGCCTTTTATTAAGAATTACATCGTCCCTATCCACTGTGGAACGCACAGCGGTGAGTTCCTCGGCCGCTAGGGCTTCGGACAGTGCCTCGAGGGCCAGGGATACGATTTTATTTTCGGCATGGAGTGCTATGTCTGGATCACTGGAAATAGTGATAACACCATTGGGCTCGGGCATTTTGAGCTTCATATACCCGTAATGAGGTATAGCTTGAAAGCGTGTGAATGCTTCTCGTCCTAACAGGGCATGATATCCGATGTTAAAAGGAGCCACTTGGAAGATTATCTCTTCGGACCTATAGTTTTCTGGTGTGCCGAATACCACATCTAGTTTAATTTTCCCTAAGCATCTTGCTTCCCTGCTGGGGATGATTCCCCTAAAGGATGTGTTTCTCTGCTCAATTTGACTCATGTCCATTTGCATTTTATTGAGCGTGTCCTCATAGATGAGGTTCAGCCTGCTGCCACTGTCCATTAGCACTTTAGTGAGCCGAAAGTTGTCCACGATTTGGTTTAGGACCAAAGCGGCTGGTGCCCAGACTGAGCGGGACATTGGTTCTTCCACGACATTGAAAGTGATCGCAGTATCATTCCCAGGGTTTATTGCTGCTATTTGGCAGCCTTCGGTGAGGTTGCGGAGTGACCTTTTGCGTCGATTATTTGATGAGAAGGTCTCGAAGACCGTCAATACTTTGAGATCGGTGTCCTCTAAACAGTACTTCTCTGGGGTATTGTTGGTGAGGATACCCTCGCCGCTCTTGGCCACCTGCCGGAGTATCCAACATGCCCGTAGGCTGTGTGTTGGCTCGGTATTTGGCGTCATGTGTATTTGACAGGGCCTATTGAGCCATTCCTCGAAGACAGTTCTATGTCCCGTAAAGGGCTTGGCTTTCTTGTCCACGGGATGATGATCAGGTGCCCCGTGAGGGTGCATCCTTTTTGCCCGCCGAGGAGATGGCTTAAAGGCCTGCGGTTCCCAGCGGGTTGTCTGATTGTTCCAAGCGCTTTCCATTGCGTAGTACTTATGTAATATGTGTGCCAAATCTGCAAATTGCAGTACCGATGATGATTGAGGGCATTAAGGATTCCCTCGTCCGTATAGTTATTGTGAAATGCTGAAATTGCATCGTCATCGCAGCAGTCTTTTATCTTGTTTTTAACAAGAAGGAATTTGGCCCAAAAGTGATGGACTGTCTCCCGAAGCTGCTGCCGCACATACATTAGGTCGCATATGCCCGGAGGGCTGGAATTAATTGGAGAATATTACTTGTGGTGGGTGGGCGGGCTTAAATTCGCATCCTGGCCCACTGTGGGATCCGGAGTTTGAAGAATTTCCGAGGTTACCAGCCCAGGTTCCGGAGTGTCCGGAGAAAACGCAGGCGTAATGTCCGATTTTGTACTCGGAGGGCGGGTATCCGGTTTTCCGGGTTCGGAAATCCGAACGTAGTTTGTTCTCAACGTAGGAGAAGAGTTATTGTCAGCTTGTTCCTCCACAACCGCTACCTGATGGGTGATCGGTGGAGTTTTAATTTCTCTCTGGTCGGGTTTAAGCTTGATCCGATCATAGTTAGTTGAGACCCCCAGGGCAGCGATGCGATCTAGTAGCTCATTCAAATACGATAGATCTGCCGGATCCATCTTGTCGGAGTATTCGGGGCTGATACAGAGAGGGTTTTCGGCGACTTGGGGGTTTCTTTCGGCTTAACGGCCGAACGGGCATCCATGGTGAAGCCGCCAAGCCGAAGGGTTTGCCCTGAAACTAAGGCTCCTCCGGAAGTGATATCGTCCTTGATGACAAGGTGAGCCATCGAGCCTTTCGATGACGGCACAATGGAACTCTCAATGAAAGCACTAATGTCGGTGTCAAAACCGGCAGATCTCGGGTAGGGGGTCCCGAATTGTGCGTCTAAGGGTCAAAGGTAACAGGAGACAGGGACACCGTTTTTACCCAGGTTCGGGCCCTCTTGATGGAGGTAATACCCTACGCACTGCTTGATTGACTTTGATGAGTATAGGGGTTACAAGAGTTGATCTACCACGAGATCGTATTGGCTAAACCCTAGATGTCTAGTCTGTATGATTATTATTGTTCCTAAGGACTAAACCCTCCGGTTTATATAGACAGCGGAGGGGGCTAGGGTTGTACAAGGTCGGTTTACAGAGAAAGGAATCCTCATAGCCGCACACCGAGCTTGCCTCCTACACCAAGGAGAGCCCCATCCGGACACGGGGGAAAGTCTTCCGTCTTGTATCTGCATGGCCCATCTGTCCGGCCCATGTCACGTAGCCCGGACGCCCGAGGACCCCGTAATCCAGGACTCCCTCAATGACCACCACCTATCAGATCATGGTTAATAATACAGCAAAGGGTCGGCTATAAGGAGTTTCCACATCATTTAGAGCCAACATCATAGCCGACATTTACAATACTAAGTTTTAAATGTGTACTACTTTATTAGTAGTTGGCCCACCTTACAACCTAACAAAGCATCTTGGGGCTCGTGTTGCAGCTAGCTACTAATCAAGAGCATGCTTCTCTTCTCTCTCCTCTTCTCCACTACTGCAGGATGCTGCTAACGCGACACTACGATCAAAAGACCCTTTGACGAAACTGTGTGTGATGCACTAATCGCAAACGATGGTGTAAAATAACCGTCAAAAAAGATGCAAAACGTTTGCGATGGCAGAGCCATTAAACACGTTTCCGATTTTAGTTGCATGTGCAATCCTGGGCATACGATTCAGTTCAATTAACTGTTTGTGATGAGAAAGAAGAACAAAAACGGGCAGCCAAATGAAGGCGTGTGCAATATACGACATACAGTTCACTCGGATTAATTGTTTGTGATGAGGCGGAACAACAGCAACGGGTAGCCAGATGAAGGTTGATACGTCCATTTTGCATCATGCTTTTATATCGATATTTATTGCATTATGGGTTGTTATTACACATTATGTCACAATACTTATGCCTATTCTCTCTTATTTTACAAGGTTTACATAAAGAGGGAGAATGCCGACAGTTGGGATTCTGGGCTGGAAAAAAGGAGCAAATATTAGAGACCAATTCTGCATAGATCCAAAAGTCCTGAAACTTCACGGAAGTCATTTTCAGAATATATAAAAAATATTGAGCGCAAGAAGTTCCGGAGGGGGGCCACACCCTGCCCACGAGGGTGGGGCGCGCCCCCTACCTTGTGGGCCCCCTGGTGGCCCTCCGATGTCCATCCTCTGCTACATGGAGTCTTTCGATGAGGAAAAAATCATAAGCCAGCTTTCGGGACATGACTCCGCCGCTACGAGGCGGAACCTTGGCGGGACCAATCTAGGGCTCTGGCGGAGCTGTTCTGCCGGGGAAACTTCCCTCCGGGAGGGGAAAATCATCACCATCGTCATCACCAACGATCCTCTCATCGGGAGGAGGTCTATCTCCATCAACATCTTCACCAGCACCTTCTCCTCTCAAACCCTAGTTTATCTCTTGTATCCAATTCTTGTCTCCAAGTCTGGGATTGGTACCTGTGGGTTGCTAGTAGTGTTGATTACTCCTTGTAGTTGATGCTATTTGGTTTATTTGGTGGAAGATCATATGTTCAGATCGTATATGCATATTAATACCCCTCTGATTATGAATATGAATATGCTTTGTGAGTAGTTACGTTTGTTCCTGAGGACATGGGAGAAGTCTTGCTATTAGTAGTCATGTTAAGTAGGTATTCGTTCGATATTTTGATGAGATGTATGTTGTACCTCCTCTAGTGGTGTTATGTGAACGTCGACTACATGACAGGTCACCATTATTTGGGCCTAGAGGAAGGCATTGGGAAGTAATAAGTAGATGATGGGTTGCTAGAGTGACAGAAGCTTAAACCCTAGTTTATGCGTTGCTCCGTAAGGGGCTGATTTGGATCCACATGTTTCATGCTATGGTTAGGTTTACCTTAATACTTTTGTTGTAGTTGCGGATGCTTGCAATAGAGGTTAATCATAAGTGGGATACTTGTCCAAGTAAGGGCAG
Source organism: Triticum aestivum (assembly GCF_018294505.1). Taxonomy (NCBI): domain Eukaryota; kingdom Viridiplantae; phylum Streptophyta; class Magnoliopsida; order Poales; family Poaceae; genus Triticum; species Triticum aestivum. Next base: position 713,134,748 of record NC_057797.1, on the reverse strand, counting down.
TACCCAAGCACCGGTCCACCCACATACCAAATTATCAAAGTACCGAACGCGAATCATATGATCGTGATGAAACCTACCTTGACGATAATTCCCATGTGTCCTCGGGAGCGCTTTTCTCTATATAAGAGTTTGTCCAGGCTTGTCCTTTGCTACAAAAAGGATTGGGCCACCTTGCTGCACTTTATCTTATCACAAAACTATCGGTTACCTACAATTTCAGTGCTTGCAGAGAATACCTTGCTGAAAACCGCTTATCATTTCCTTCTGCTCCTCGTTGGGTTCGACACTCTTACTTATCGAAAGGACTACGATAGATCCCCTATACTTGTGGGTTATCAAACTCTTTTATGGTGCCGTTGTCGGGGAGTGAAGCGCCTTTGGTAGGTGGAATTTGGTAAGGAAAAATTTATATAGTGTGATGAAATTTACTGTCACTTATTGCTATGGAAAGTAATCCTGTGAGGGGCTTGTTCGGGGTATCTTCACCCCGACCAAAGAGCAAAGAGTTGCTCCTCAACCTATTGAACCTACTGAGAATGAAAATGTCTACTTTGAGATTCCTTCGGGTATGATAGAAAAACTGCTAGCTAAACCTTTTGCAGGAGATGGAACATTACATCCCGATGAGCACCTAATATATGTGGATGAAGTTTGTGGGTTATTTAAGCTTGCAGGTATGCCCGATGATGTTACCAAGAAGAAGGTTTTCCCTTTATCTTTGGAGGGAGACGCATTGACATGGTATAGTCTATGTGATGATATGGGATCACGGAACTACAAATGATTGAAATTGGAATTTCATCAGAAGTTTTATCCTATACATCTTGTTCATCGTGATCGTAATTATATATATATATATTTTGGCCTCGCGAATTAGAAAGAATTGCTCAATCTTGGGGGAGGCTTAAATCAATGTTATATTCATGCCCCAATCATGAGCTCTCAAGAGAAATGATTATTCAAAATTTATATGCTCGGCTTTCTGATAACAATCGCACCATGCTCGATACTTCTTGTGTTGGCTCTTTTATAATGAAGACTATTGAATTCAAATGGGATTTATTGGAAAGAATTAAACGCAACTCTGAAGATTGGGACCTCGACGAAGGTAAGGAGTCAGGTATGACACCTAATTTTGATTGTGTTAATCTTTTATGGATATCGATGTTTTCCGTAAATTTAGCACTAAATATGGACTTGACTCTGAAATAGTAGCTTCTTTCTGTGAATCTTTTGCTACTCATGTTGATCTCCCTAGGGAGAAGTGGTTTAAATATCATCCCCCAATAGAAGTAAAAGTAGTTGCACCTATTAAAGTTGAAGAAAATACTGTAATGATCCTATTGTTCCTACTGCTTATGCTGAGAAACCACCTTTTCCTGTTAGGGTGAAAGATCATGCTAAAGCTTCAACTGTGGTTCGTAAAAGCAATATTAGAACATATACACCTCCTGAGCAAATAAAAGTTGAACCTAATATTGCTATTGTTAAAGATCTCTTGTCTGATAATATTGATGGGCATGTTATTCATTTCTGTGATGAGACTGCTAGAATTGCTAAACCTTGTGCTAAAGATAAACGTAGACCCATTGTAGGCATGCCTGTTATTTCTGTTAAAATAGGAGATCATTGTTATCATGGCTTATGTGATATGGGTGCTAGTGCCAGTGTTATACCTCATGACTTATACAAAGAAATTATGCATGATATTGCACCTGCTGAGATAGAAGATATTGGTGTTACAATTAAACTTGCCAATAGAGATACTATTTCACCAATTGGGATTTTTAGAGATGTTGAAGTCTTGTGTGGGAAAACTAAATATCCTGTTGATTTTCTTATCCTTGGTTCCCCACAAGATAGCTTTTGTCCCATAATATTTGGTAGACCCTTCTTGAACACAGTTAATGCTAAGATAGATTGCGAAAAAGATGTTGTTACTATTGGTTTAGGTGATATGTCTCATGAGTTTAATTTATCTAAATTTCGTAGACAACACCGTGAAGAGGAATTGCCTAGTAAAGATGAAATTATTGGTCTTGCTTCTATTGTTGTGCCTCCTAGTGATCCTTTAGAACAGTATTTGCTAGACCATGAAAATGATATGTTTATGAATGAAGGAAGGGAAATAGATGAAGTATTCTTTAAACAGGAACCCATCTTGAAACACAATTTTCCTGTTGAAATCCTAGGGGATCCTCCTCCACCCAAGGGTGATCCCATGTTTGAGCTCAAACCGTTACCTGATACTCTTAAATATGCTTATCTTGATGATGAAAAGATATATCCTGTAATTGTTAGTGCTAAACTTTCGGAGCATGAAGAAGAGAGATTATTGAAAACTCTGAAGAAGAACCATGCTGCTATTGGATATACTCTCGATGATCTTAAGGGCATTAGTCCCACACTATGCCAACACAAAATAAATTTGGAGAAAGATGCCAAACCAGTTCATGGTCACCAATGAGGGCTGAATCCTAAGATGAAAGAAGTGGTAAGAAAGGAAATACTAAAGCTCCTTGAGGCAGGTATAATGTATCCCGTTGCTGATAGTCAGTGGGTAAGTCCTGTCCATTGTGTCCCTAAAAAGGGAGGTATTACTATCATTCCTAATGATAAAAATGAATTGATTCCGCAAAGAATTATTACAGGCTATAGGATGGTAATTAATTTTTGAAAATTAAATAAGGCTACTAAAAAATATCATTACCCCTGACCTTTTATTGATCAAATTCTAGAAAGATTATCCAAACATACACATTTTTTCTTTCTAGATGGTTGTTCTGGTTTCTCTCAAATACTTGTGTCATCTGATGATCAATCTAAGACCACTTTTACTTGCGCGTTCGGTACTTTTGCTTATAGACGTATGCCTTTTGGTTTATGTAATGCACCTGCTACCTTGCAAAGATGCATGATGACTATATTCTCTGATTTTTGTGAAAAGATTTGTGAGGTTTTCATGGACGGTTTCTCCGTCTATGGATCCTCTTTTGATGATTGCTTAAGCAACCTTGATCGAGTTTTGCAGAGATGTGAAGAAACTAACCTTGTCTTGAATTGGGAGAAGTGCCACTTTATGGTTAATGAAGGTATTGTCTTGGGGCATAAAGTTTCTGAAAGAGGTATTGAAGTTGATAAAGCTAAGGTTGATGCTATTGAAAAGATGCCATGTCCCAAGGACATCAAAGGTATAAGAAGTTTCCTTGGTCACGCCGGCTTTTATAGGAGGTTCATTAAGGACTTCTCAAAAATTTCTCGGCCTCTGACTAATTTATTACAAAAAGATATACCATTTGTTTTTTATGATGATTGCATAGAAGCATTTGAAATACTTAAGAAAGCATTGATCGCAGCACCTATTGTCCAGCCACATGATTGGAATTTACCTTTTGAAATTATGTGTGATGCTAGTGATTATGTTGTAGGTGTTATTCTAGGGCAAAGAGTTGATAAGAAATGAAATGTTATTCAATATGCTAGTAAAACTCTAGACAATGCTCAGAGAAATTATGCTACTACTAAAAAGGAATTCTTAGCAGTTGTATTTGCTTGTGATAAGTTCAGACCTTATATTGTTCATTATAAAGTAACTATTCACACGGATCATGCTGCTATTAAATATCTTATGGAAAAGAAAGATGCTAAACCTAGACTTATTAGATGGGTTCTCTTGCTACAAGAATTTGATTTGCATATTATTGATAGAAAGGGAGCTGAAAACCCCGTTGCAGACAATTTGTCTAGGCTAGAGAATGTTCTTGATGACCCACTACCTATTGATGATAGCTTTCCTGATGAACAATTAAATATCATAAATACTTCTCGTACTGCTCCATGGTATGCTGATTATGCTAATTATATTGTTGCTAAATTTATACCACCTAGTTTCACATACCAGCAAAAGAAAAAAATTCTATGATTTGAGACATTACTTTTGGGATGACCCACATCTTTATAAAGAAGTAGTAGGTGGTGTTATTAGACATTGTGTACCTGAGCACGAACAGGAACAGATCCTACACAAGTGTCACTCCGAAGCTTATGGAGGACACCACGCTGGAGATAGAACTGCACATAAGGTATTGGAATCCGGTTTTTATTGGCCTACTCTCTTCAAGAATTACCGTAAGTTTGTTGTATATTGTGATGAATATCAAAGAATTGGTAATATTAGTAGACGTCAAGAAATGCATATGAATTATTCACTTGTTATTGAACCATTTGATGTTTGGGGCTTTGATTATATGGGACCTTTTCCTGCCTCCAATGGATACACACATATTTTAGTTGTTGTTGATTATGTTACTAAGCGGGTAGAAGCTATTCCAACTAGTAGTGCTGATCATAACACCTCTATTAAGATGCTTAAAGAAGTTATTTCTCCAAGCTTTGGAGTCCCTAGATATTTAATGACTGATGGTGGTTCACATTTTATTCATGGTGCTTTCCGTAAAATGCTTGCTAAATTTGATGTTAATCATAGAATTGCATCTCCTTATCACCCACAGTCTAGTGGTCAAGTAGAATTGAGCAATAGAGAACTCAAATTAATTTTGCAAAAGACTATTAATAGATCTAGAAAGAATTGTTCCAAGAAACTTGATGATGCATTATGGGCCTATAGAACTGCATATAAAAATCCTATGGGTATGTCTCCGTATAAAATGGTCTATGGAAAAGCATGTCACTTACCTCTCAAACTAGAACATAGGCTTATTGGGCTATTAAAGAGCTCAATTATGATTTCAAACTTGCCGGTGAGAATAGGTTATTTGACATTAGCTCACTCGATGAATGGAGAACCCAAGCCTATGAGAATGCCAAATTATTTAAGGAAAAAGTTAAAAGATGGCATGACAAAAGAATACCAAAGCGAGAGTTTAATGTAGGTGATTATGTATTGCTATACAACCCCCGTTTAAGATTTTTTGCAGGAAAACTTCTCTCTAAATGGGAAGGTCCTTACGTTATCGAGGAGGTCTACCATTCCGGTGCCATAAAAATCAATAACTTCGAAGGCACAAATCCGAAGGTGGTGAACGGTCAAAGAATCAAACATTATATCTCAGATAATCCTATAAATGTTGAAACCAATGCTATTGAAACCGTAACCCCAGAGAAATACATAAGGGACACTTTCCGGAACGTTTCAGACTCCGAAAAGGAATAGGTATGTGGTACAGTAAGTAAACCGACTCCAAAACAGTTCTAATGGCAATTTTCTTCCGTTTTGGAATATTTAGAAAAATAGAAAAATAAGAAGCAGTCTGGGAAGGACACGAGGGCTCCACGAGGGTGGAGGGCGCGCCCTACCCCCCTGGGCATGCCCCCTACCTCGTGGGCACCTCGTGTGCTCTCTGGACTCCGTTTTCTTGCACGATACGTATTTTGGTCGGTAAAAATTCATTATATAATCTCCCGAAGGTTTTGACTCCTGTATCACGCAAAAATTTCCTGTTCTTGTTACGAGCTATTTTCTGCCAGGGTTGTCAAAGCCAAGCATCATGGCATCTCCCTCCTCCTCCAACAATGAGGGAAACGATGCTTGGCTAATGAAGAATGAGCTGAAGAGAGAAGAACCCATGGAGATCAACAAGGATGAAGGGACCAAGAAGGTCACGGAGGACCAAGTTCTGGCAATAGAAGACATCCTTCAACTTGATCACAATCTTCTTACCCCAACTGATATCGAAGCCTTCAAGATGATTGAGTTAGCTCGTATACAAAACAAGTATCTCACACGTGAAAATATTTTGTTGAAGGAGAATATCATTGCACTCAAGGGCATTATCCGCAAGTTGGAAGATCTCCTACGCTCAATGTGCGACTATCCAGCATCAACAACTCCATCTTCTTCACCAACAAAGGAGACATAATCACATGGGTATGGGCACTCCCATTGGCAACTGTCAAGCTTGGGGGAGTGCCCCGGTATCGTATCACCATCACTTTTATCTTTACCGTTTTTCTTAGTTCGATCCTTTTGATAATATCTTGATCTAGTAGAATAAAGTTTTAGTATGATCTAGTTGTGAGTTTTGCTTTATGATCCTTCTATGTAATCGAGTCCATGATCTATATATAATAAAGATTAGTGTTGAGTCCAGGGCTTGATTATCTTGCTATGATCTTGAGGGAATAAAAGAAAAGAGAAAGAATAAAAATAAATAAAAGAGATCATATGGATCTTATGGAGAGTAATGAGCTCACATATAAAAAGTATGATGAATAAAAGTTGTTGAGAGTTGACAAACATAGTTTTGGTCATTGTTGTAATTAATAAGAAGTAATAAAGAAAGAGAGGTCTTCACATATAAATATACTATCTTGGACATCTTTTATAATTGTGAGCACTCATTAAAATATGACATGCTAAAGAGTTGACGTTGGACAAGGAAGACAGCGCAATGGGTTATGTTTTCTTGCATCTGAGATAAATTATATTATCTTGGATCATCCAACATGATTGAGCTTGCCTTTCCCCTTCATGGTAGCCAAATTCTTTGCACTAAGTAGAGATACTACTTGTGCTTCCAAACATCCTTAAACCAGTTTTGCCATGAGAGTCCACCATACCTACCTATGGATTGAGTAAGATCCTCCAAGTAATTTGTCATCGGTGCAAGCAATAAAAATTACTCTCTAAATATGTATGACTTATTAGTGTGGGAGAAAATAAGCTTTATATGATCGTGTGATATGGGAGAAATAAAAGCGACGGACTGCATAATAAAGGTCCATATCACAAGTGGCAATATAAAGTGACGTTCTTTCGCATTAAGATTTTGTACATCCAACCATAAAAGCACATGACAACCTCTGCTTCCCTCTGCGAAGGGCCTATCTTTAACCTTTATCTCCTACCTTACATAAGAGTCATGGTGATCTTCACCCTTCCTTTTTACATTTTATCTTTTGGCAAGCACAATATGTTGGAAAGATCCTGGTATATATGGCTAATTGGATGTGAGTTTTCATGAACCATTATTGTTGACATTACCCTTGAGGTAAAACGTTGGGAGGCAAAATTATAAGCCCCTATCTTTCTCTGTGTCCGATTAAAACTCCATACCCATAAGTATTGCGTGAGTGTCAGCAATTGTGAAAGACTATATGATAGTTGAGTATGTGGACTTGCTAAAAAGCTCTTATATTGACTCTTTCCTATGTTATGATAAATTGCAATTGCTCCAATGACTAAGATTATAGTTTGTTAGTTTTTAATGAAGTTTATGATTCATACTTGAAATTGTGATTGAATTGTTACTCTAGCATAAGATATCATATGACAAGAATTATATAAGTTGTTGTTTTAAGAATGATAATGATGCCCTCATGTCCGTATTTTATTTTTATCAACACTTCTATCTCTAAACATGTGGACAAATTTTTCGATTTCGGCTTCCGCTTGAGGACAAGCGAGGTCTAAGCTTGGGGGAGTTGATACGTCCATTTTGCATCATGCTTTTATATCGATATTTATTGCATTACGGGCTGTTATTACACATTATGTCACAATACTTATGCCTATTCTCTCTTATTTTACAAGGTTTACATAAAGAGGGAGAATGCCGGTAGCTGGGATTCTGGGCTGGAAAAGGAGCAAATATTAGAGACCTATTCTGCACAGCCCCAAAAGTCATGAAACTTCACGGAAGTCATTTTTAGAATATTATAAAAAATACTGAGCGCAAGAAGTTCCAGAGGGGGGCCACACCCTGCCCACGAGGGTGGGGGCGCGCCCTACCCCCCTGGGCACACCCCCTACCTCATGGGCCCCCTGGTGGCCCTCCGATGTCCATCTTCTGCTATATGGAGTCTTTCGATGAGGAAAAAATCATAAGTCAGCTTTCAGGACGAGACTCCGCCGCCACGAGGCGGAACCTTGGCGGAATCAATCTAGGGCTCCGGCGAAGCTGTTCTGCGGGGGAAACTTCCCTCCGGGAGGGGGAAATCATCGCCATCATCATCACCAATGATCCTCTCATCGGGAGGGGGTCAATCTCCATCAACATCTTCACCAGCACCATCTCCTCTCAAACCCTAGTTCATCTCTTGTATCCTATTCTTGTCTCCAAGTCTGGGATTGGTACCTGTGGGTTGCTAGTAGTGTTGATTACTCCTTGTAGTTGATGCTAGTTGGTTTATTTGGTGGAAGATCATATGTTCAGATCCTATATGCATATTAATACCCCTCTGATTATGAATATGAATATGCTTTGTGAGTAGTTACGTTTGTTACTGAGGACATGGGAGAAGTCTTGCTATTAGTAGTCATGTGAATTTGGTATTCGTTCGATATTTTGATGAGATGTATGTTGTCTCTCCTCTAGTGGTGTTATGTGAACGTCGACTACATGACAGTGCACCATTATTTGGGCCTAGAGGAAGGCATTGGGAAGTAATAAGTAGATGATGGGTTGCTAGAGTGACATAAGCTTAAACCCTAGTTTATGTGTTGCTTCGTAAGGGGCTGATTTGGATCCACATGTTTCATGCTATGGTTAGGTTTACCTTAATACTTTTGTTGTAGTTGTGGATGCTTGCAATAGAGGTTAATCATAAGTGGGATACTTGTCCAAGTAAGGGAAGTACCCAAGCACCGGTCCACCCACATACCAAATTATCAAAGTACCGAACGCGAATCATATGATCGTGATGAAACCTACCTTGACGATAATTCCCATGTCTCCTCTCTATATAAGAGTTTGTCCAGGCTTGTCCTTTGCTACAAAAAGGATTGGGCCACCTTGCTGCACTTTATTTACTTTTTGTTACTTGTAGCTTGTTAGAAATTATCTTATCACAAAACTATCTGTTACCTATAATTTCAATGCTTGCATTCCTGAAAACCGCTTATCATTTCCTTCTGCTCCTCGTTGGGTTCGACACTCTTACTTATTGAAAGGACTACGATAGATCCCCTATACTTGTGGGTCATCAAAGGTGTGTGCAATTGAGGGCATACGCTTTAGAAGGATTAACTATTTGCGATTAGGCAACACAACAAAAATGGTCATCCAAATCAAAGTGTCTACGATTGACGACATACACTTCACACAGATGAACTGTTTGTGATTAGCCACAAGAAACAGAAAAAGTTACACTACTGCAGGTTGCTGCTAACGCGACACTACGACCAGAGACCCTTTGACGAAACTGTGTGCGATGCCGTAATCGCAAACGGTGGTGTAAAAAGCGTCAAAAAGGTGCAAAACATTTGCGATGGAGGATGCATCAAACACGATTCAGATTTTAGTTGCGTGTGCGATGCAGGGCATACAGTTCAGCTCAATTAACTATTTGCGATGAGGAGGAACAAAAGAAACGGGCAGCCAGATGAAGGTGTGTGCGATGAGCATACGGTTCACTCGGATGAACTGTTTGTGATTAGGCAACACAAAAGAAACGGTTAGCCATATCAAAGGTGTGTGCGATATACGGCATGTGGTTCACTCGGATGAACTATCTGCGTTGAGACATAAGAGCAGAAATGGTTCAAATGAACAAGATGTGTGTGATACGAGGCAAACAGGTCTGTGATCGGAAATGTGTGCGAAGATCGATAACAACATAGATGATTACTGCTAACAAGCCGTGTGTGTTGTGAGAAAACGATTGTTGGTATACAATTGTGAGTGATTGATGAAAACATCACCGACGGGTTCCATTGTTTAGTCCGTGTGCGATGTGATTTTCTTTCTCCGCACAACATCTATGCTCTGTCTATAGAGCATCAACATATATACTTAAAAAGACAACATTGCATAACCAAATTAAGCATACAAATACGTAAGTGACTACACGCATAACATTTCCACACACCAAAGTAAGCAATTACATGTGTACTAAAGTAGGAGAAACGAGGATCTAACTATCTACTTATTGTTGCAACGACGCTTTCCATTGCTCTGCTTCCGGCTGGATCCCTGGCCATTTTGGGGAAGGAGGCACTTCCTCGTGTAAACGATCCGCCTGTACATGTCATAGCTCGTGTACGCCTCCTTGGCTGCGTACACGACGTGAGCTTTGTCGAGTTTCTCCATCCAAGCCGAGTGCCAGGCACGCTTGTCCTTGTTGCACGAATCATTCATGTCTCTGTAGTAGGGGTCGATGATGGCCTCGGCGAGGTGAACCCGTGAGTCCTTCTCATGCTCCTTTCTGCCCCAGATCTTGTATTGGCCCTAGATGTCGACAAGATTCTGGCAGACGATGCCCGAATTCTCGAGAGCCTTTACATCATTGGTGATGTCCACCATAGCGAACATGTAGTGGGGGTTGTTGACAAACCTGGCGAAACGCTCTCAAGGCCTTGTGGCCAGGCAGTAGTGGTAGACGAGGACGTGGTGGCGCACGCACATCTGGGCGATGGCGACCTTGGGACGAGACCTGGCACGAGCGCGGGTGTACTTGAGGTCGAACCCGACCACCTTGTACTTCTCCGTGGCAAGCAACAGCTCCATGATGTGGATGGAGTGCTCCACCCAGACCGGGTCGTTGGTGTACACCACCGAGAGGTCCATGAACCTTTTGTGGGTGTCCACCACGGCACGCATGGTGAACTGCTACTCGTCATCGGCAGCCGCTCGGAGCGCCATTTGAGCCGCGCAGGATACCCTCGTCATGTATCGTCGGTGAGCCTGTTCCCGCACTACTGCGCTGTTTACCGTGCAAGCTTCCCGCCCGGCTAGTTTGGCCACGCGTCAGCTAGAAGAGGGACAAATCGTGGGCGTTTATTGGCAAAAAGCTTTGTAAAAACAAAGTGTGTGGAATGACTTTGATCATAAGATTACCCGTGGGTGATGAGGTCAAAGTTACACAGAAGGGTGATGATGGACACTCTAGTGCAATAATTAATTCTGCGCTCTACAGTGCACAAAGTGGAAGAAACCAACTGTGTGCAATAATGTCGAAGATTGCAGTCGAGTTAGCTATACAGATCTTGTGCTGTGAGATCGACAAGGCAAACTAATTTGAGAATGGTTAACAAAATCTAAGACCATTGCATATTAAGGTCAAAATAGTGTTAGCAATATACGAGTCTCATACGATGCCATTTCAACGATTGTACCACAAAAGCTCGAAATGTTACAAGGTTCAAATTCCAGAGTTATATGGCTCAAATTCTAAGATTACGAGGTTCAAACTGATATTAGAAATGAAATTCAGCTCATCAGCTGCAAACGCTCGCGCTGATCCGCTGAACATGGATATCAGAGAGGTTCAAACTAATATCACCACTTCTAAGTCTGGTTTCAAAACCTCACATTTTTGCAAAGGGGTCAATCACTGAGAAGTCATGTATGGGGTTGACACGATGACTTCCGGTTACTTTGTCGTCTGAAGTTCCAACATGAAATTCAGCATTTCTGGAGCCTACTCCATTCTGCCGCATGCGCCGGCACTGATCAACAAACCATTCATTTTTGTGAAATAAATGTAGGGAAAACCTCATTTCCTTCAGCACCCTTGCTCTGAGAACAAAGAACCTGGCGAATATAATCTCCAGTAAGGTCCCTCGGTAGGAGTTCAAAGTAATTTCTGAGAGATGCAGGTCTAGGCACTCGACATAATTGTTATATTGTATCACATTATCCACCACTGGGCCTAATCTTATCTGCAAAATAAGAAAATGTGTTAGTGCCTACGTGCAGTTTTGAACATTACTATAGGCCTATTTGGTTTGCAGGATTTGTAAAATGCACTAACATGCCATCTTCGATCTGACATGATTAACATGGGCATTTGATTACATTGTAGAAAAATGTAGCCTTCTTCACAAGAGGTTGGAGTGGATGAAAAGTTCCCTAAGAAAACTTGAACTCCCTTATGGTTAACATTTAACAGGAAATGAACATCACCTCGATATATAGCTTCTCCAGGCACGGAAAGCATCTCAGGAAACTGACAACTTGCTCTAGGTTGGGGCCGATAGATTCTTGTGCCAAGACCTTCACTGTGCGCAGTTTCGGGGTCAAGCTTGTCAGAATCATTTTCTGAATGACAGACGAACAAACATCATCAAAATTAGAAATAATGTTAATTTGTAGAAGGAGAGGTAGAAGGCGGCTGTTGTACCTGAACGGGTGTGGATCCAATAACAAGTTCGGAGTATTTGTGAGACGAGTAGCCCACCACTATCAATTTCGGCGCAGAAATGACATTGATTCTTGTTGGACCTTCTTGATCAACTACAAGTAATCTCTCAAGTGCAGGTGTGTCCTCAATGACCATACCGTGGTACACATCTTGTGATGTCCTCCTGCCACACCAGCAACACACATAAATAGTCTGGAGAGTTATGGAGGTGATGTGGAAGGTACTCAACCCATTGATCACATGAAGACGAAGGTACTCGAGTGCAGTACAGCCACGGAGCAGGCACTTCATGTCACCATTTGAGAGGCAGACGGCGACGAGCTCGAGGTGCTTCAGTCGTGGTAGAATAAGAGCCGGCGCATCATTAAGGGGGGGTGGCAGTTCCTGAACTTGGCGAAGCGCAGCATGGGCGCGAGGCGGAGTGCGGACGTTGGCAGCGACTGCATATTCCCATCATCAAAAGTGAGCTCCTCGAGCTAATCTAGGGTGGGGGATCAGAACCAATCGTCAAGCTTGGCTCAGTCCTTGTCGTTGGAATGGAACTTGCCCATTCTAAGGCCTTTGGTTGAGCCAAGGTGACTGCCGAGGATCTTGGAGAACGCATCCAAGCTTTTGCGATAGCCATGGCAGAGCTCATGGGTGTCGATGAGGTCGAGAGGGCTGGAGTTCCATAGGGGGCGCCACCGCCGGGAAAGGACGGTTGTCCGCGCCCCATATTTGATTAGGAGGGAGATGACGACTCTCAACATATCATCGGGGAGGCTGCTGATGAAGTCTAGGCCTGCAGGAGTTGCTTGCGGTTCTAGCTCGCCCCGCCTCCGCTTGTTGGCAGCCTTGTTCTCCACCTCCGGAGTCCTCTTGTCAGCGGCGCTTTTTGATAGAAATGGGAGTACAGGGAATATTTAGTTAAAACAGGGCGATAGAAAAGTGTATTGGTAACTAGAAGTTATTAGGTAGGAATATAGTAAGAAAAGGGAATAATAATTGGCTGCTTAAATACTACACAATTCATTTGACATTGCTGGGTAAGTCAACATGCAGATAGTTGAAAAGAAAACTTACTTCGAACAAAGTCTGGACGGATGATTTTGTCGGGGAAGTTAGCATATATCTCATGACCAGGCCCTTTTATATGCAGTGCAATTTTAGTGCCATCTTTCAGTATATAAAACTTTGCAATTTCTATCCAAAAGCCAGTGCCAAAATAGGAGTCACCACGTTCATCAAGTCTTACAGTGGCAACGATTGTAAATCCATGGTTTGTGTGCAGTATGACATCCGTGGATCCTTCATCTATGTAAAGGGAAAAATTGTGCACTACATAATCTGTTGCATAGCAAAGGTTGTTCTATAGAAAATGGTAGGATTGTTAAAGAAAATATGGTAACATGCAAATATGGGCCCAAATTGAAAGAACTGTACAACAGTTAAAATCGAAGGACAAAAATCTATAATTAAATAGATAGGGTAAACATGATGTCATGGAAATATGAGAGTAATTGAAAGAACAATACATTATTAATTTGCCTAATATAGAAAGAAGAGGGGGGAATCCCCCTTGACGTATATGGTACATGTGGCACCTTTTATCCAAATGTAGCAATATTTAGAATATGTTCAGGAAAGTAGGCCATGCCAACCGATTAGAGTGAGATTGAACATACCGCGCACGTCCTCAAGTTATCTCGTACGGTGAGATGGAATCTCTGGCGGAGGTCGCAAAGTCCTGAAGTGTCGGTGCACTGTACATTATATGAATGAAAGAAAACTCTCAAATCAGCTCGAATAAAAATGAATTCACATCGATTTCCGCCGGGTGATTAAAGGAAGCAGATGAACTGGGATAAGAGATGGGATAATATCTCATTAATTAGTTACCTTGTCGTCCATGAGAAAGAACCCTCAGTACGTCAGATTCCCCAACCGAGCGGTGCTGGGTCGACCGCAAGCAGCATCGACAAAGTCGATGGTGATAGGCGGCGGCAAGTGGAAGTGGCGAAATGTGGTGGGCTTTGACGGCAGCCTGGCGGCGGTGGCAGGCGTCGAGCTAAGGGTTTACCACCGTGATAGGCAGTGCCATGGCATAGACACAGAGGAGCTTGTGCAAGTGTGAACAGGGAACGTACCGAAGGAGCTGAGGGGGTGGCGGGCGGGGTGAGGGTTTTTGTGATGTGGGGATGGTGAGGGTTTTATTTTTTATTTTTTGAATTGGGTGGTGAGGGTTTCCTGTCCCACAAAGGATTTTGGGGCGACGGTTTGCTAGAATGAACCGTGTGTGATTGACGCAACAGGCAAAATGAAAGTCATTGCACACGGTTCCAATCTTGGGAACCGTGTGTGATTGACATACTACCTCCGTCCTGGTTTATTGGTCTCCCTTTGTAATTTCTACCAAATTTTGACCAAATATTTAACATACTTAGACATAGATAATAAGCATACACGTACATAATCCTAGTTCAACCATACTCAAGCGTACATAGTTCGATCCATCCCACATCTCATCTCTCATGCGGCCGGCACGATCCTGAAGCTTCTCCAGGTACTCGGCATACGCGCCGTGCACCACCCTGTGAGAATACTTCTCTTGAAGGAGCCAACGGCCCGTCCTCTTGCATGTGCCAGAACACTTAGATACGCACCATGAAGCTTCTGGTTGCAAAATGGGCATCCATAGCCACCGTTCCAGGTCCTAGTACGCCTGTTATGCATTCCCGCATAAAGCTCCCTCAGGATTTGCCTGTTGTACCTCCTCTAGACATCTTCGTCCTTGTTTTCCACATCGTCGGATAGCACCTATACCAATAGTAAAACAAATTTGGCATCAAATCAATGATTACATGTCGTGAAGTAGGATTAGGAATTTATGGCTATTTATTTATATATATCCAGAGATTATGGTTTGATTTTTAAGCACAGTCGTCTATGTACAGACCAACCTTGAAGAAAATAATGGCACAAACATATGTAGGTCATTCAAAATCAATTGTCAAGCCCTGGCTAGGAATTATTAGCACGAACACTAACCCTAGTCGGATTACTAGCAGAAATCATTTGCATAGATGTCGGAGTAATGGGCCACGGGTAGGCCAACCCGAGCCCCATGACCTTTCAAGACATCGGGGCAGGCTGCGCCCCTCAAGACCACAGGGCGAAGAGCCGCCTCCTGGGGAGTCTACGGCAAGGCGGCCGACTACCCGCTCACGGCCGAGTCCCAGGGACGACTTCCAGAGAAGCCGGCTTTGGGGAGTCGGCCGGCGACTCCAGCAAACCGTGACCTCATCAAGGAGGACGGGGCAGGGGCGTGGCTACAATGAAGCCCACTCCCCGCCCCTTACCAAGGGCAGGCATGGCTACAGCGTGCCATACCTGGGAAGATCTCCCCGCGGCGTGGCACTGTTGCCCGGCCGGCCCTGACATCAGCACCACTGCACCTGGTCCTGCGCCCACGATGGCTTGTCAGTACGGCCTGGAGGCAGCAGGGCCCACCAGCCAGCGAGACCTCGGGAGACGGCGGGAGCACCGCCAGTCGGACCCAACGGGAGTCGGCCTGGGGGAGTCGGCCGAGCCCTCCCCCGGGGCCCACGCGCCATTAATCAAGAAGAGATGGGGAGTGGCCACAGTGATCGCCCGCCAGGCGGCGGGGCTGTTGCCATGGCCCCATGACCAAGCTTGCATCATCAGGAGCATGGCTACAGTAATTAGCAGCCGGCAAGACCCGCCCGCGGCGGACGCGGCCTGTCGGCTCCGTACCAGACCAGTCAGCGGGGCCCACCAGTCGGCGGGCCCCAGCAGCCGGCGGAGAAGTCGGATGTCGGAGACACTAACGACTGGGCCCGTGCCTAGTCACATTACCATTGTACCCCTGGGGGTAGGCCTATATAAACCCCCCAGGGAACCCATGCATAGGGTTGGATCCTAGAAGTTCTATACCTCACCAGATAGAGGGAGAGAGCTAGCCTTGCCCTCTCCTACCACCATACACAGCTCAAGGAGCAACCGTGTAAACCCTTGACTATAGTGATCATGCGGAGACCCAGCAGAGCAGCAGTAGGGGTATTATCTCCCCGGAGAGCCCCGAAGCTGGGTAAGATTCGCCGGCGTGCATGTCTTCGCCTCATACCGTTTCCAGGCACCGGCGACGTTCTACTCACCCCCACCATGATAAGCCATCCGTTGGCATATATCGCAGCAAACCCCCGACATTTGGCGCCCACCGTGGGGCGTGGTGCACCGCCGTCTGGAGATCTGTTCTGGACGGGAACCCTTTTCCTCCCTGGTGAGCGCAGCCAGCCAGGCAGGCCAGACGAAGTTTGCGTCGACGCGCTGCGCGGCGTGGAGATCGCCTGCACAGCCAGCTCCTTGGCCGAACATGTCGGCGAGGTCCGCCTCTCCGACGAGCCTGCGTCTGACGCAGGCGTAGGCGGCCCCGAAAACCTCCTCGCGGGCCTCCTTGATCAACTCCACGTTTCCGGCGAGCCTGCCGTAGACTTGGAGTCCGTAGGCTCCACCGACCCAATGCTGGTCGACTCCGACACCGCGCCGGTCGATGCGTTCCCCCCCAACGTGGTGGTCTACGAAGAACCTCTCCCCCAGGCGGAGAGCGACGGGAGCACCGTCACTGAGGTGCTCGTCATCAGTCATGACGAGTTCCCTGGTGGAATGGCGCCCGACTCACTCGGCGCGGTGCTGCAAGACCTAGCGGCGCCCATTCCGGAAGATGCTGATGCAGAGACGTTAGAAGCGCGCCGCCTTCAGCTTGTTGAAGGCGCGAAGAAGCTAGCCAGCATGAGATGCTTGTCAGAAGCTTACCAGCGGGAGATGGATCGCGCTGTTGGTGGCTCGCCAGCTCCGGCAGGGCCCAGCCGCCTTGGCGCGGTTCAGCAGCGCGGCGTAGCCATCGCCAGCCTGTTTGGGGCTATCCGCCCCGTGTATGCCACGCCAGCGGAGAACATCCGAGCCGCCCAGGCGGCGGCGGATGAGCTGGACAATTTCGAGGGCGAAGAGCGCCGCCTCATGATGGAGTGAGTCCAGCGGCTCCTCGACGCGGCCTCCGCGCAGAACGAGGCCGGCTGCCGCACGGAGGCACCGCAGCGGCCAAACGACGACCCGCACCGAGATCAAGGCGCGACGTCTCGGACGCCGACTGGCGGTTCCCGAGGAAGAAAGGACAAGGAGCCGGATGTCAGCCACAGTCGGACTCGGATTACCATAGAGCGCGACCGAGACGGCCGCCCAAGAGCAGTGGAACGACTGTCTGCCTCCCCGTCCCCGCAAGAAGAGGCGAGTCTCCCCGCCGCCAGTTGACCATCCGACTCTCGGAGACTGCCTTCGCCGCCGAGAGGGAGTTGGGGAGAATGACGCCCGCCACCGGATCGACCGACTTCACCGGTCCCTAGCGCTGGAAGAAGAAGATGAGCTGGGTCCACCTTGTTTCGGGCCCCGCATTCGGGACGAGCCCTTTCCCAGAGGGTTCACGCTCCCAAGAGACACGCCCAAGTATACCGGCTCCGTGAAGCCGGAAGACTGGCTAGTCGACTACGCCATGGCTGTCAGCATAGCAAACGGCAACAAGCGTGTCGCCGTAAAGTACGTTCCGCTCATGCTCCAGGGCACGGCCCAGACATGGCTGAACAGCCTAAAGCCCCGCAGCATCAACAGCTGGGTTGACTTCACCGAAGCATTCGTCCACAACTTCACCAGCACGTACAAGCGTCCTCCCAAGCCTCGTCATCTCCCCTTGTGCGTGCAAGGTCCTGACGAGTGGACTCGCGACTACCTCACGCGTTGGGCCGAGCTCCGGAACTCTTGCGAGGGCATGCACGAGGTGCAGGCCATCAAGTACTTCACAGCCGGGTGCCGAGAAGGCACCCTCCTCAAGCACAAGCTCCTCTGCGACGAGCCAGAAACCCTTGACGAGCTGCTGATCATAGCGGACAAGTACTCTACGGCCGACTCCTCCATGAAGACGGAAATTCAAATCAGCACGACTGGCAAAGTAGCTCCTCAGGCTCCAAGAACTCAGGCAGCAGACGCCGGCCGGTGACAACAGCAAGGCGACAACAAGCGCAAGGCCTCGCAGCCGGCTTCCAGCAGCCGGCAGGTCGCGACCCTCGAAGCCCAGCAGCCAGAAGAGCAGCCTCTGCCCAAGCGACAGAAAGGCGGCAAGCCGAACTGGTTGCCGGCCCTCTCCTACGAGCAGACCTTGGATGGACCTTGCAAGTTCCACAGCGGTGTGAAGCCATCGAATCACACCACCCGGAAGTGCCATTGGCTCACCAGGATCGCCAAGGGAGACGGCCTCCTGCCACCCCCGCCTGCTGGGAGCCGCCTCCGCCTCCGCCCCAGCAGCCGGCAGTCAGGCCAGTCGGCGCAGTACAAGACGAGTACCCTGAAGAGCATGGGGCCTACGTAGTGTTCACCAATGTGGCTGATGATCGACGCAACAGGCGGCTGCAGCGACAAGAGGTGAACGCAGTAGCCTTAGAGATGCCAGAGTTCATGCACTGGTCAGAGAGGCCCATCAGCTCGAGCAGGGCTGACCACCCAGAAGTGATGCCGTGTCCAGGCTCCTACGCCTTGGTCCTGGACGCCACCTTTGCCACGGACAAATGGGCAGTGCGTTTCTCGCGAGTCCTGATAGATGGGGGCAGCAGTATCAACATCCTGTACAAGGACACCATGGAGAAGTTAGGAATCAAGCAGAGACAGCTTCAGAACATCCAGACTATGTTCCACGACATTGTTCCTGGGCTTTCCTGTTCGCCAATCGGCAAGATCCTGATTGACGTCCTTTTTGGGGACAAAGATCACTTCCGAAGAGAGTCTGTTTGGTTGAGGTGGTGGACCTCAAGAGCCCATACCATGCGCTACTTGGCCGGCCCGCCTTGGCCAAGTTCATGGCGGTCCCCCACTACGCCTACCTCAAGATGAAGATGCCCAGTTCCAGGAGAATTCTGGCTGTGGCCGGCGACTACCGGAAGTCGTCCGCCTGCGCGGCCGAGAGCAGTCGGCTGGCCGAGTCCCTGGTGATTGCGGCCAAGAAGCGACTCCTAGAGCGAGCTGTGGCGATGGCCGGCAAGCAGCCAGAGATATTGCCCGACCCGAAGGAGTCGGAAGCCGAAGGTTCATTCAAGCCAGCCAAAGAGACAAAGAAGATACCCTTGGATCTGGGGCACCCAGAGAGGTACGCTGTCATAGATGCAAACCTCGACAGCAAATAGGAAGGCGAGCTCGTCGATTTCCTCCGTGATAATCAGGACATCTTCGCATGGTCTCCCAAAGACATGCCAGGTGTGCCGATGGAATTCGCCGAGCACAAGTTACACGTCCTATCTGACGCAAAACCGGTCAGGCAGCCCCTGCGCCGCTTATCAGAAGAGAAGAGAAGAGTTGTCAGAGAAGAGATAGCCCGACTCCTAGCAGCCGGCTTCATTATGGAAGTTTTCTTCCAGGAGTGGCTGGCAAATCCGGTCCTGGTGCTAAAGAAGAATAAGCAATGGCGAATGTGTATTGACTACACGAGCCTCAACAAGACCTGTCCCAAGGACCCGTTTCCTCTGCCGAGAATTGATCAGGTGATAGACTCCACAACCGGATGCGAGCTATTGAGTTTCTTGGATGCATACTCAGGATATCACCAGATCAAGCTAAACCCGGCTGACAGATTGAAGACCGCCTTCATCACGCCGTTTGGAGCATTCTGCTACCTCACCATGACGTTCGGCTTGAGGAATGCCGGCGCCACCTTTCAGCGTTGCATGCAGAAGTGCCTCCTCAAGCATCTCGGCAGGAACGCCCATGTTTACGTGGACGACGTGCTGGTGAAGACGGAAAGGCGAGGAACATTGCTGGAAGACCTCAAGGAGACCTTTGAGAACCTGCGGCGGTTCCAGATCAAGCTCAACCCTGAGAAGTGTGTCTTCGGAGTACCAGCCAGCCAGCTGCTAGGTTTCCTGGTCTGAACGCGACATAGAATGTAACCCAGTAAAAATCAAGGCCATCGAGAGAATGGAGGTACCTAGCCGACTGCTAGATGTGCAGAAGTTCACCGGCTGCTTGGCGTCCATCAGCCGATTCATCAGCCCGCTGGGCGAGAAAGCTCTTCCCTTATACCAACTCATGAAGAAGACCACTTTCTTCGAGTGGAACCATAAGGCGGACAAAGCTTTCCACCAGTTGAAGAAGATGCTGACTACTCCACTCGACCTGGCGGCTCCGACTCCCAAGGAACCTATGCTCCTGTACATTGCCGCCACCAGCCGAGTAGTCAGCACAGTCATTGTAGTAGAGCGCAAGGAGGAAGGCAAGGCGCTACCTGTCCAGCGACCAGTATATTACCTGAGCGAGGTACTGTCAACCTCCAAGCAGAACTACCCCCACTACCAGAAGATGTGCTATGGCGTGCACTTTGCCGCCAAGAAATTGAAGCCTTACTTTCAAGAACATCCAATCACGGTGGTCTGCACGGCTCCACTTGCCGAGATCATCGGTAGCCGAGATGCCTCTGGTCGAGTGGCCAAGTGGGCCATAGAGCTGGCTCCTTACACCATCTACTACCAGCCCCGCACCGCTATCAAATCACAAGCACTGGCCGACTTCCTCGTCGACTGGGCCGAGACCCAGTACTTGCCTCCAGCGCCTGACTCCACCCATTGGCGGATGCACTTCGACGGCTCCAAGATGCGCACCGGCTTGGGAGCCAGCGTCGTCCTCACCTCTCCCAAAGGCGACAAGCTCAAATATGCACTGCAAATCCATTTTGCCGCCTCCAACAACGTGGCCGAGTACGAGGCGCTCATTCACGGGCTCCGGCTTGCCAAAGAACTTGGCAACCGCCGGATCTTGTGTTATGGCGACTCGGACTTAGTGGTCCAGCAGTCGTCTGGCGATTGGGACGCAAAAGATGCAAACATGGCGAGCTACCGTTTCCTCGTGCAGCAACTCAGCTGGTATTTCGAAGGGTGCGAGTTCCTCCATGTGCCAAGAAACGACAACGACCAAGCAGACGCCTTGGCACGAATCGGCTCTACCCGCCAAGCAAAACCATCTGGTGTCGCCCTTCAACGCCTCCTCAAGCCGTCTGTCAAGCCTTCACCAGAATCAGACTCCATCTTTGTGCCGGCTCCTCCCGAAGACGGCGGATCCGACTCTAGAGCTCCGGCAGTCGGAACGGGGACTTTGGCAGGCGACTCCAAAGCTGCCACAGTCGAGCCCGGTCCGGGGACTGCGGTGACGGACTCGAAGATTCCAGAACTCGGCCCAAGGACCGAGCCAGTCGGCCTGGGGACTTCATCAGCCCAACAAGCGGCTGTTGACTCCAGCCCGCCGCCTCCCAGCCCAGCCGCCCTCATCCAAGTCGCAGTTCTGATAGTCGACGAAATAGCAGCACCCTCATGGGCCCAGCCCATCCTCGAATTTTTGGTGAACAAAGAGCTACCAACTGATGAGACCTCTGCTCGGCAAGTACAACGCCGGGCAGCAGCCTATACCATAATCAACAGAGAGCTGGTCAGGCGGAGCGTCACTGGTGTCTACCAGCGTTGCGTAGAGCCAAAGCAAGGCCAGGCGATCCTCAAAGACATCCATCAAGGCGAATGTGGCCACCATGCGGCTTCAAGAGCACTTATCGCAAAAGCTTTTCAGCACGGTTTCTTTTGGCCGACTGCCTTGGAAGAGGCCAAGGAGTTGGTCCAGAAATGCAAAGGGTGCCAGAAGTTTAGCTCCAAGCCACACCAGCTGGCTTCCGCACTCAAGACCATCCCCATTGCTTGGCCTTTCACAGTTTGGGGTCTAGACATGGTGGGACCACTCAAAACAGCACGGGGTGGTTTAACTCACCTACTTGTTGTAGTAGACAAGTTCACCAAGTGGGTGGAAGTAAAGCCAATTAAGAAACTGAACGGTCCGACTGCCGTGACCTTCATCACTGATATCACAATTCGGTACGGCATACCACACAGCATCATCACCAACAACAGCACAAATTTTGCCAAAGGCGCCTTGGCCCGTTTCTGCGCAACACAGGGCATCCGACTGGACCTAGCGTCCGTCGCCCACCCGCAGTCAAACGGCCAAGTGGAGCGAGCAAACAGCCTCATCCTGTCCGGCATCAAGCCTCGGTTGATTGAGCCTCTAGAGCGCTCGGCTGGCTGCTGGCTCGACGAGCTGCCAGCCGTCCTCTGGAGTCTGCGCACGAATCCAAACAAGTCAACCGGCTTCACGCCCTTCTTCCTCGTCTACGGTGCCGAAGCCGTCATCCCAACGGACATAGAGTTCGACTCCCCATGAGTCACCATGTACACCGAGGAGGAAGCAGAAGAAGCACGACAAGACGGCGTTAATCCGCTGGAAGAGGGCCGGCTGCTGGCACTCAGCCGGTCCAGCATCTACCATCAGAGCCTGCGCCGATACCACAACAGGAAGGTCAGGCCAAGATCGCACCAAGAAGGCGACCTTGTGCTCCGGCTGATCCAGCTAACAGCCGGCCAGCACAAGCTGTCGCCGCCTTGGGAGGGCCCTTTCATCATCAGCAAAGTACTAGGCAACGACTCCTACTACCTGATCGACGCTCAGAATCCCCAAGCACGCAAGAAGGACGACTCTGGCAAGGAGACATAGCGGCCATGGAATGCAAATCTTCTCCGAAGATTTTACAGTTGATGCAGTATGTACCACGCTACCTTTTGTATTAAAGTACCAAGACTTCGGGCCCCCCGAGACGAGCTCGGGGACTGCCCTCTTTTGTCTGTATGATAAAAATTATGCCTACAAGTATGATTACTCTTTGTCATACCGTTTGGCACCGGGCTCGACAAGTCGGCCCGGGGACTTGCCGCCTTGCACTATGAAATGCTTCCTGTAGCCGGACAAGTAGTGTGTAGCATCTAAGCCGTCTTCTGTCAGAAGCCGCAGCTCGCAGAGCGACTGTACGGTGGGCAGAGGTAAGGTAGAATGGGTGCTAACACGAAAAATGGCTAAGGACTCAAAGCATAAGACATAGCTCAAGACGGCCTCCAGCCTTTCTCGCAAACCGATTCTTGGATAGTCAGATTGTCGTTTTCTATCCAACTTGCTCAAAGAATCTTGAAATCGGCTACGTACTTGCTTTCCCAAAGTAGCCTAGCACTTGATCCAGCAATAGTCTGCAGAGCGGCTGTCTGATTGGCAAGGCAGGCAACTAGGGGAAAGCGGCAAAGGAAAACAGCCAAAAGAACAATGAGCAAGAAAGGATAGATATACAAATTTACATAACATAGGCCCTTGGCCGAATTGTCAAGCAGAGGTTCAAAATACACCTCGCGGGTGGAATTGTGCGAATTAACAAGTTCTTCAAAAGACTACTGAAGCAGATAAAACAAAAGACACAGCGACAGCTTAGGAGGCGGCAGACGGAGTCGGGGGGTCAGAGGAGGCGCCAGCGTTAGTCGTCGGGGCGGTCGGCCGGCTAGTCTCGGCTTGATTGCCTCCGGCAGCAGTCGGATCGGTCTCACGCGGCTCATTGCTGGAGGCGCAGTCGGGCTGAGGCTGGCCGTCTGCTCCATCTTCTGGTGCCTCCGCCTCGCCCTCATCCTCCGCCTCATCCTCCTCCTCGACGCTGGAGCCGATCACCTCCGCAGAGTCTTTGCCATAGTCCAAACCACTCCGGCGGGACCTCCTCGCCGTCTTCAGACCGCTCGGGGACAAAGATGCTCGTATCGGTGTACTCGGCGATCGCCGTAGCACGCTTTACAGGGCGTCTTCCGCAGCCGCCAGCTCGACGATACCACAACAGGAAGGTCAGGCCAAGATCTTTCCAAGAAGGCAACGTTGTGCTCCGGCTGATCCAGCAAACAGCCGGCCAGCACAAGCCGTCGGCGCCTTGGCAAGGCCCTTTCATCATCAGCAAAGTACTGGGCAACGATTCCTACTACCTGATCGATGCTCAGAAGCCCCGAGCACGCAAGAGGGACGACTTTGGCAAGGAGACAGAGCGGCCATGGAATGCAAATCTCCTCCGAGGCTTCGGGCCCCCGAGGCGAGGTCGGGGACTGCCCTCTTTTGTCTTTATGATAAAAATTATGAATGCGAGTATGTTACTCCTTTTTATGCCGTTTGGCACCGGGCTCGACAAGTCGGCCCGAGGACTTGCCGCCTTGCACTATGAAATGCTTCCTGTAGTCGGACAAGTAGTGTGTAAACGCCTAAACCGTCTCCTATCAGAAGCCCCAGCTCGTAGAGCGACTATACGGTGGGCAGCAGTAAGGTAGAATGGGCATTCGCATGAAAAATGGCTAAGGACTCAAAGCATAAAACATAGCTCAAGACAGCTTCCAGCCTTTGTCGCAAACCGACTCTCGGATAGTCGGATTGCCGTGTTCTATCTAACTTGCTCAAAAAATCTTGAAAACTGCTAAGTACTTGCTTTCCCAAAGTAGCCAAGCACTTGATCCAGCGACAGTCCGCAGAGCGGCTGTCCGATTGGCAAGGCAGGCAACTAAGAGAAAGCGGCAAAGGAAAAAAGCCAAAAGAGCAATGAGCAAGAAAAGATAGAAATCAGATAAATATATTTACATAACATAGGCCCTTGGCCGAATATTTGAGTAGAGGTTCAAAATACACCCCGCGGGTGGAATTGTGCGAATTAACAAGTTCTTCAAAGACTACTGAAGCAGACAAAACAAAGATACAACGGCAGCTCAGGAAGCAGCAGACGGATTCGGAGGGTCGGAGGAGGCGCTAGCGCCAGGCATCGGCGCGGCCGGCTGGCTAGTCTCGGCTTGATTGCCTCCGGCGGCAGTCGGGTCGGTCGCATGCGGCTCGTTGCTGGAGGCACGGTCGAGCTGAGGCTGGCCGTCTGCTCCGTCTTCTGGTGCCTCCGCCTCGCCTCCGTCCTCTGCCTCGCCCTCTTCCTCGACGCTAGAGCCAATCACCTCCGCCGAGTCCTCGCCATAGTCTGGGTTCATCCCAAACCACTCCGGCGGTACCTCCTCGCCGTCTTCAGACCGCTCGGGGACGAAGATGCTGGTGTCGGTGTACTCAGCGATCGCCGCAGCACGCTTGACGAGGGCGTCTTCCGCGGCTGCCAGCTCCGGCTGGGCCTCCGACCGAAGTGTGGCCAACCAGTCTAGATCCAGCCCCGGGTACCACGCCTTGACGAACTCTAAGGCCCGACGCGCTCCAGCCCGGGCCGAAGAGCCCTTCCAAGCCTCGAGGCGACCAGCCGCGACCTCCAACCAGTTGGCCGTCAGGCTGGGGGTGCGCGGAGCCTGCATATCCAGCCAAAGGGCGGAGATCGCCTGGGCACTGACGCGCTGAAGCCGGCGCAGCATCCGGTGAGCCGGCCGGAGGCGAGCCTCGATACTCAAGATGTGCTCATCAAGAGTTCGGGGGGCATCGACGGTGATCTCTGCGCCCTCCGCCCTCCGACTTGCACGATCGGCCTCGATGGCTTGGATAGCGGCCTGCGACTGCCCTGGGAAGAAGTCTGCAAAAGACATGAAGAAACAAAAAAGCAAGTCAAAAACCAGGAGTCGGCACGACCTAAGTCGACAGCTCAAAGAAAGAAAACAAAGAGACTCACCATCAACGATGTCTTCGATCTCATGGAAGCCGGAGGATAGCAACGCCTCTTTGTCAGACCAGGAAGAGCGCTCGCTCGCGAACTCGGCCAGGAGGGCGGCCTCCGTCTCCTCTGCCTCCCTCCGCGACTTCGCGAGCAGCCCCTTCTACTCTGCCAACTGAGTGGCCAGCAGATCGCGCTCCGTGGCGAGCTTGCTGCACTCCTCCCCTTTGACGAGCAGGGCGGAGTTGTCTTCGCTCAGCTGCTATTGAAGAGCAGCGTTGGCCCCTGAAGGAAAGAAAGAAAGACAGCAGTCATCAATAAAGTAGGTCGCCGGGGAGATCCGGCCCGACTGCTCAGCAGTCGGCCCGAATCTCAGGGACTATAGCGCGCCCCCGCAGAGAAGAGAAAAAGGAGAAGGACTTACTCCGGCTCTCCGCCAAGTCGGCGGTCCGCTTGCCCAACTCTTCAACATTACGGTTGAAGGCGGTGACGCGGAGGTTGTGGTAGTCCTGCAACAAGCATTTCAGACAAAGTTAATACCCAGAAGTCCATCAAATTGGAGTTCCAGGCCGCCTGCTCAGCAGCCGACCCGAAACTCGGGGACTACACCTAGTGGGTGCGCTGGCGCGCCCCCACAGAGAGGAACAAGAAAAATAAAGGCCCAAAGAAAAAAACATACCCGGACGCCGCCCGCGACGCCAGGAACGCCTTGGTGCACCTCTGGAGGACGTCGCCCTCAGCGCGGAGCTTCGTCTGGACGTCCAGGAGCGCCCGGTTCAGCGGCCCTGTGCCGCCTCCCCGCACCCACCCAACGGGTGCGGCGCTCGTCACCTCGCCGTCTGGAGCCGCCGAGCTGGCGGTGCCGGCTTCCAGGGGGCGGGGTGCCGAAGTCGCCTTCTCCCGAAGACGGCGCGCTGGTGAGCCGACCTGGAGGAGTAGCCTCGCAACGGCCTCGTCTTCGGTCGGCGGCACCGGAGGGTCCGCTGGCCGCTCGCCTAGCACGCCTTCAGACGGCAGCGGAGGCGGCGGCGGAACGTTCGCGCCCGGAGTAGAGGGCTCGCCGCCTTCCCTCTCCTCGACGAGGTTCTCCCCGCTGGCTCCTCCAGTCTGCCCCGTAAACTCCGGCGGCGGCAGCGCAGAGTTCAGCGGGGTAACAAGCAAGGCCGACTGGCGGTGTGCGGCTTCCTCAGCCTGCTGCTTCGCCGCGGCGGCGGCTTCGTCCTCCGCTAGTTTTTCTTGGCGGAGGCCTCCGCCCTGTCGGCCTCCACCTTCTCCAGGCGGAGGGCTTCTTCTTCATTGCGCTTCTCCTGCGCATTCCGCTCCGTCGCCTCCCGGAGGTCGGCAGCGGGGTCTATCCGCCGAGTGGTGGCGAGCGTCTCCGCTAACCCCATGACGGAGGCGGCGGCAACCCGCTCCAGAGAGAGGGGAGCCCTGAAGAAAGAACGAACTTTGAAGACAGAATACTTACGCAGAGACCAACGGCGGCTTCTTCACTTCCTTACGGAAGCGGATGGCCTTTGCGGCCGCCTCGTCCCGCCGGGTCGCCGCAGCCGAGCCCTTGGGCTTCTTCGGCCGGCTGCCAAACAAAGTCGGCGCAGCCCGGCGCTTCTTCCCGCCGCCAGGAGCGCCTGACGCGGCAGAAGAGCCCGCCCCCGGCTGGCTGGCTCCTGGCCGATGGCGAGGGGCGACTCCTTCCTCGGCGTCGTCTTCAGACCCGTCGGCAAAGGTGGCCGAGGGCCTGAAGTCGCCTGTCGTCCCTCCTTCTCCCTCGGCGTCGTCTTCCAAAGCCGCCGCCCCCAGATCGGGGTCGTCGACGTCGCTCTCCGCCCGGTCGGCGGCGAACTCACGGGCCGGCCCCGAGGTGCCGGCAGGTGGGTGAAGAAGGGGATTCTAACCAAAAAGCAGACTGATTAGAACAAGACTCGGCAAGAAGAAGACAATCTAAAGAAAAGAAAGGCGACTCACCACGGGCGGGGGGTTGGCGCGGGAGTATGGCTCCTTGCCGAATCGCCAGTCCTCCGGGAGCTTCCTGTCTGAGAGGTAGTTCACCATCAGGGCCACCTCTTCGTGAGGCATGTTCTTGGTGCACATCCGACTCGGGTCGCGGCCCCCGCTCATCTGGCATATCAGGTGAGGGCGGCCTTGGAGTAGGAGAACTCGGCGCGAGACGAAGGCGCCCAGCAGGTCCGGGCCAGTCAGACCCTCCGACTGCGTCAGCATTCGGAGTCGCGAGATGGCGTCGGCTCCCGCAGGCGTCAGCGACCTGGCCCGGTACGACCAGTTGGGCAGTCTGCCAGCCGGCGGGCCGGCTTCGAAAGCCGGCAGATTGACCCAGTCGCCCCGCGTGGCGACGTTCCTGACGTAGAAGTAGGACTGCTGCCACATCTTCACCGACTTCAGCAGCGCGATGGAGGGGAAGTGGTTGTCGGCTCCTGTCCTTCGCACGGCGGTGAAGGTGCCGCACTGAGCCGGCACACCCGCGGCCTGGGTGCCGAGCTCGGAGAAGAAGAACTCCCCCCAGAGCTCGAGGGTGGGGAGGACCCCCAGGAAGCCCTCACATAGAGCCACAAAGGCGGACAGCAGCACCACTGTGTTGGGGGTGAGGTGTGTTGGAAATATGCCCTAGAGGCAATAATAAATTAGTTATCATTATATTTCCTTGTTCATGATAATCGTTTATTATCCATGCTATAATTGTATTGATAGGAAACTCAGATACATGTGTTGATACATAGACAACACCATGTCCCTAGTAAGCCTCTAGTTGACTAGCTCGTTGTGATCAACAGATAGTCATGGTTTCCTGGCTATGGACATTGGATGTCGTTGATAACGGGATCACATCATTAGGAGAATGATGTGATGGACAAGACTCAATCCTAAGCATAGCACAAAGATCGTGTAGTTCGTTTGCTAGAGCTTTTCCAATGTCAAGTACTCTTCCTTAGACCATGAGATCGTGTAACTCCCGATACCGTAGGAGTGCTTTGGGTGTATCAAACGTCACAACGTAACTGGGTGACTATAAAGGTGCACTACAGGTATCTCCGAAAGTGTCTTTTGGGTTGACACGGATCGAGACTGGGATTTGTCACTCCGTGTAAACGGAGAGGTACCTCTGGGCCCACTCGGTAGGACATCATCATAATGTGCACAATGTGACCAAGGGGTTGATCACGGGATGATGTGTTACGGAACGAGTAAAGAGACTTGCCGGTAACGAGATTGAACAAGGTATCGGTATACCAACGATCGAATCTCGGGCAAGTATAATACCGCTAGACAAAGGGAATTGTATACGGAATTAATTGAGTCCTTGACATCGTGGTTCATCCGATGAGATCATCGTGGAACATGTGGGAGCCAACATGGGTATCCAGATCCCGCTGTTGGTTATTGACCGGAGAACGTCTCGGTCATGTCTGCATGGTTCCCGAACCCGTAGGGTCTACACACTTAAGGTTCGATGATGCTAGGGTTATAAAGGAAGTTTGTATGTGGTTACCGAATGTTGTTCGGAGTCCCGGATGAGATCCCGGACGTCACGAGGAGTTCCGGAATGGTCCGGAGGTAAAGATTTATATATGGGAAGTCCTGTTTTGGTCGCCGGAAAAGTTTCGCACTTTATCGGTATTGTACCGAGAGTGCTGAAAGGGGTCCGGGGGTCCACCGGGGGGGTCCACCTGCCCAGGGGGGCCACATGGACTGTAGGGGGTGCGCCTTGGCCTATATGGGCTAAGGGCACCAGCCCCAAGAGGCCCATGCGCCAAGGAAACTTGGGGAGGGAAGAGTCCTCAAGGGGGAAGGCACCTCCGAGGTGCCTTGGGGAGGATGGACTCCTCCCCCCCTCTTGGCCGCACCCCTTCCTTGGAGGAAGGGGCAAGGCTGCGCCTCCCCCCTCTCCCTTTCCCCTATATATAGTGGAGGGGAGGGAGGGCATCCATACCTGAAGCCCTGGCGCCTCCCTCCCTCCCGTGACACCTCCTCGTCTCCCGTAGGTGCTTGGCGAAGCCCTGCAGGGTTGCCACGCTCCTCCATCACCACCACGCCGTTGTGCTGCTGTTGGATGGAGTCTTCCTCAACCTCTCCCTCTATCCTTGCTGGATCAAGGCGTGGGAGACGTCACCGGGCTGTACGTGTGTTGAACGCGGAGGTGCCGTCCGTTCGGCACTAGGATCTCCGGTGATTTGGATCACGGCGAGTACGACTCCTTCAACCCCGTTCTCTTGAACTCTTCCGCTTAGCGATCTACAAGGGTATGTAGATGCACTCTCCTTCCCCTCGTTGCTGGTTTCTCCATAGATAGATCTTGGTGACACGTAAGAAAATTTTGAATTTCTGCTACGTTCCCCAACAGTGGCATCATGAGCTAGGTCTATTGCGTAGATTCTTTGCACGAGTAGAACACAAAGTAGTTGTGGGTGTTGATGTTGTTCAATATGCTTACCGTTACTAGTCCAATCTTGATTCGGCGGCATCATGGGATGAAGCGGCCCGGACCGACCTTACACGTACACTTACGTGAGACAGGTTCCACCGATTGACATGCACTTGGTGCATAAGGTGGCTAGCGGGTGCCAGTCTCTCCCACTTTAGTCGGAACAGATTCGATGAAAAGGGTCCTTATGAAGGGTAAATAGCAATTGGCATATCACGTTGTGGTTTTGCGTAGGTAAGAAACGTTCTTGCTAGAAACCCATAGCAGCCACGTAAAACATGCAAACAACAATTAGAGGACGTCTAACTTGTTTTTGCAGGGTATGCTTTGTGATGTGATATGGCCAAGAAGAATGCGATGAATGATATGTGATGTATGGAATTGATCATGTTCTTGTAATAGGATTCACGACTTGCATGTCGATGAGTATGACAACCGGCAGGAGCCATAGGAGTTGTCTTAAATTTATTGTATGACCTGCATGTCATTGAACAACGCCATGTAATTACTTTACTTTATTGCTAACTAGTAGCCATAGTAGTAGAAGTAATAGTTGGCGAGACAACTTCATGAAGACACGATGATGGAGATCATGATGATGGAGATCATGGTGTCATGCCGGTGACGATGATGATCATGGAGCCCCGAATATGGAGATCAAAAGGAGCAAAATGATATTGGCCATATCATGTCACTATTTGATTGCATGTGATGTTTATCATGTTTATGCATCTTGTTTAGTTAGAACGACGGTAGTAAATAAGATGATCCCTTACAACAATTTCAAGAAGTGTTCTCCCCTAACTGTGCACCGTTGCTGCAGTTCGTCGTTTCGAAGCACCACGTGATGATCGGGTGTGATAGATCCTTACTTTCACATACGACGGGTGTAAGACAGATTTACACATGCAATACACTTAGGGTTAACTTGACGAGCCTAGCATGTACAGACATGGCCTCGAAACACGGAGACCGAAAGGTCGAGCATGAGTCGTATAGTAGATACGATCAACATGAAGATGTTCACCGATGAAGACTAGTCCGTCTCACGTGATGATCGGACACGGCCTAGTTGACTCGGATCATGTAATCACTTAGATGACCAGAGGGATGTCTATCTGAGTGGGATTTCATAAGATGAACTTAATTATCCTGAACATAGTCAAAAGATCTTTGCAAATTATGTCGTAAGCTCACGCTTTAGTTCCACTGTTTAGATATGTTCCTAGAGAAAAATATAGTTGAAAGTTGACAGTAGAGATTATGCGATCAGTAGAAAGCTTATGTCCTTAATGCATCGCTCAGTGTGCTGAACCCCAAACGTCGTTTGTGGATGTTGCGAACATCAGACATACACGTTTTGATAACTACGTGATAGTTCAGATAAACGGTTTAGAGTTGAGGCACCAAAGATGTTTTCGAAACATCACGAAACATATGAGATGTTTCGAGGGCTGAAATTGGGATTTCAGGCTCGTGCCCACGTCAAAAGGTATGAGACCTCCGACGATTTTCTTAGCCTGCAAACTAACGGAGAAAAGCTCAATCGTTGAGCTTGTGCTCAGATTATCTGTGTGCAACAATCACTTGAATCGAGTGGGAGTTGATCTTCCAGATGAGATAGTGATGTTTCCCCAAAGTCATTGCCACCAAGCTGCTAGAGCTTTGTGATGAACTATAACATATCAGGGATAGAGATGATGATCCTTGAGGTATTCGCGATGTTTGACATCGCGAAAGTAGAAATCAAGAAGGAGCATCAATTGTTGATGGTTGGTGAAACCACTAGTTTCAAGAAGGGCAAGGGCAAGAAGGGATACTTCATGAAACGGCAAATCAGCTGCTGCTCTAGTGAAGAAACCCAAGGTTGAACCCAAACCCGAGACTAAGTGCTTCTGTAATAAGGGAACAGCCACTGGAGCAGCATTACCCTAGATACTTGGTAGATGAGAAGGCTGGCAAGGTCGATAGAAGTATATTGGATATACATTATGTTAATGTGTACTTTACTAGTACTCCTAGTAGCACCAGGGTATTGAGATGCCAGTTCGGTTTCTAAGTGTTAGTAACTCGAAATAAAAGCTACGGAATAAACGGAGACTAGCTAAAGGTGAGGTGACGATATGTGTTGGAAGTGTTTCCAATGTTGATATGATCAAGCATCGCACGCTCCCTCTACCATCGAGATTGGTGTTAAAATCTGAATAATTGTTATTTGGTGTTTGCGTTGAGCATAGACATGATTGGATTATGACTATCGCAATACGGTTATTCATTTAAAGAGAATAATGGTTACTCTGTTTATTTGAATAATACCTTCAATGGTCTTGCACCTAAAGGAATGGTTTATTGAATCTCGATCATAGTGATACACATTTTTCATGCCAAAAGATATAAGATAGTAATGATAGTACCACCTACTTGTGGCACTGCCATGTAAGTCATATTGGTGTAAAACGCAAGAAGAAGCTCCATGTTGATGGATCTTTGGACTCACTCGTTTTTTTGAAAAGTTTGAGACATGCGAACCATGTCTATTGGTGTATACGCATGAAGAAACTCCATGCAGATGGATCGTTTGGACTCACTTGATTTTGAATCACTTGAGATATGCAAATCATACCACATGGGCAAGATGATTGAAAAGCCTCGTTTTAAGTAAGATGGAACAAGATAGCAACTTGTTGGAAGTAACACATTTTGATGTGTGCAGTCCAATGAGTGTTGAGGCATGCAGTGAATATCGTTATGTTCTTACTTCACAGATGATTCGAGTATATGTTGAGTATATTTACTTGATAAAACACAAGTCTGAATTATTGAATGGTTCAAGTAATTTCAGAGTGAAGCAGAAGATCATTGTGACAAGAGGATAAAATGTCTATGATATGATCATAGAGACGGATATCTGAGTTACAAGTTTTGGCACACAATTAAGACATTGTGGAAATTGTTTCGCAATTAATACCGCCTGGAACACCATAGTGTGATGGTGTGTCCGAACATCATAGTTGCACCCTATTGGATATGGTGCATACCATGATGTCTCTTATCGAATTACCACTATCGTTCATGGGTTAGGCATTAGAGACAACCACATTCACTTTAAATAGGGCACCACGTAATTCCGTTGAGACGACACCGTTTGGAGAAACCTAAGTTGTCGTTTCTTAAAGATTTGGGGCTGTGACGCTTATGTGAAAAAGTTTCAGGTTGATAAGCTCGAACCCAAAGTGGATAAAATGCATCTTCATAGGACACCCAAAACAGTTGGGTATACCTCCTAATTCAGATACGAAAGCAATAGGGATTGTTTCTTGAATCGGGTCCTTTCTCGAGGAAAATGTTTGTCTCGAAAGAATTGAGTGGGAGGATGGTGGAGACTTGATGAGGTTATTGAACCATCACTTCAACCAGTGTGTAGCAGGGCACAGGAAGTTGTTCCTGTGGCACCTACACCAATTGAAGTGGAAGCTTGTGATAGTGATCATGAAACTTCGGATCAAGTCACTGTCGAACCTCGTAGGACGACAAGGACGCGTACTGCTTCGGAGTGGTACGGTGATCCTGTCTTGAAGGTCATGTTGCTACACAACAATGAACCTACGAGCTATGGAGAAGCGATGGTGGGCCCAAATTCCGACAAATGGTTAGAAGCCATGAAATCCGAGATAGGATCCATGTATCAGAACAAAGCATGGACTTTGGTGGACTTGCCCGATGATCGGCAAGCCATTGAGATAAATGGATCTTTAAGAAGAAGACGGACGTGGACGGTAATGTCACCGTCTATGAAGCTCGACTTGTGGCGAAGAGTTTTTCACAAGTTCAAGGAGTTGACTACGATGAGATTTTCCCATCTGTAGCGATGCTTAAGTCCGTCGGAATCATGTTAGCATTAGCTGCATTTATGAAATCTGGCAGATGGATGTCAAGACAAGTTTCCTTACCAGTTTTCGTAAGGAAAGGTTGTATGTGATACAATCAGAAAGGTTTTGTCGATCCTAAGGATGCTAAAAGGTATGCTAGTTCCAGCGATCCTTCCATGGACTGGAGTAAGCATCTCGGAGTTGGAATGTGCACTTTGATAAGATGATCAAAGATTTTGGGTTTATACAAAGTTTATGAGAAACTTGTATTTCCAAAGAAGTGAGTGGGAGCACTATAGAATTTCTGATGAGTATATATTATTGACATATTGTTGATCAGAAATGATGTAGAATTTCTGGAAAGCATATAGGGTTATTTGAAAAGTGTTTTTCAATGGAAAACCTGAATTATGCTACTTGAACATTGAGCATCAAGATCTATAATGATAGATCAAAAACGCTTAATGGTACTTTCAAAATGAGCACATACCTTGACATGATCTAGAAGGTGTTCAAGAAGGATCAGTCAAAGAAGGAGTTCTTGCCTGAGTTGTAAGGTATGAAGTTAAGACTTAAAGCTCGACCACAGCAGAAAAGAGAGAAAGGACGAAGGTCGTCCCCTATGCCTTAGACGTAGGCTCTACAGTATGCTATGCTGTGTACCGCACCGGAAGTGTGCCTTGCCATGAGTCAGTCAAGGGGTACAAGAATGATCCAGGAATGGATCATTGGACAGCGGTCAAAATTGTTCTTGGAGTAAATAAGGACATGTTTCTCGATTATGGAGGTGATAAAGAGTTCGGCGTAAAGGGTTATGTCGGTGCAAGCTTTAACACCTATCCGAGTGACTCTGAGTAGCAAACCGGATACGTATAGTGGAGCAACCATTTGGAATAGCTCCAAGTGGAGCGTGGAAGCAGCGTTTACAATATGACCTAGAAATTTGCAAAGCACACACGGATCTGAAAGGTTCAGACCCGTTGACTAAAACCTCTCTCACAAGCAAAACATGTCAAACCCCAGAACTCATTGAGTCTTAATCACATGATGATGTGAACTAGTTTAATGACACTAGTAAACTCTTTGGATGTTGGTCACATGGCGATGTGACATGTCAGTGTTAATCACATGGCGATGTGAACTAGATTATTGACTCTAGTGCAAGTGGGAGACTGTTGGAAATATGCCCTAGAGGCAATAATAAATTAGTTATTATTATATTTCCTTGTTCATGATAATCGTTTATTATCCATGCTATAATTGTATTGATAGGAAACTCAGATACATGTGTGGATACATAGACAACACCATGTCCCTAGTAAGCCTCTAGTTGACTAGCTCGTTGTGATCAACAGATAGTCATGGTTTCCTGGCTATGGACATTGGATGTCGTTGATAACGGGATCACATCATTAGGAGAATGATGTGATGGACAAGACCCAATCCTAAGCATAGCACAAAGATCGTGTAGTTCGTTTGCTAGAGCTTTTCCAAT
Source organism: Triticum aestivum (assembly GCF_018294505.1). Classification (NCBI taxonomy): domain Eukaryota; kingdom Viridiplantae; phylum Streptophyta; class Magnoliopsida; order Poales; family Poaceae; genus Triticum; species Triticum aestivum. Next base: position 713,099,301 of record NC_057797.1, on the reverse strand, counting down.
GTCAAGTATCTCTTCCTTAGACCGTGAGATCGTGTAACTCCCGGATACCATAGGAGTGCTTTGGGTGTATCAAACGTCACAACGTAACTGGGTGACTATAAAGGTGCACTACAGGTATCTCCGAAAGTGTCTTTTGGGTTGACACGGATCGAGACTGGGATTTGTCACTCCGTGTAAACGGAGAGGTATCTCTGGGCCCACTCGGTAGGACATCATCATAATGTGCACAATGTGACCAAGGGGTTGATCACGGGATGATGTGTTACGGAACGAGTAAAGAGACTTGCCGGTAACGAGATTGAACAAGGTATCGGTATACCAACGATCGAATCTCGGGCAAGTATAATACCGCTAGACAAAGGGAATTGTATACGGGATTAATTGAGTCCTTGACATCGTGGTTCATCCGATGAGATCATCGTGGAACATGTGGGAGCCAACATGGGTATCCAGATCCCGCTGTTGGTTATTGACCGGAGAACGTCTCGGTCATGTCTGCATGGTTCCCGAACCCGTAGGGTCTACACACTTAAGGTTCGATGACGCTAGGGTTATAAAGGAAGTTTGTATGTGGTTACCGAATGTTGTTCGGAGTCCCGGATGAGATCCCGGACGTCACGAGGAGTTCCGGAATGGTCCGGAGGTAAAGATTTATATATGGGAAGTCCTGTTTTGGTCGCCGGAAAAGTTTCGCACTTTATCGGTATTGTACCGGGAGTGCCGAAAGGGGTCCGGGGGTCCACCGGGGGGTCCACCTGCCCCGGGGGGCCACATGGGCTGTAGGGGGTGCGCCTTGGCCTATATGGGCCAAGGGCGCCAGCCCTAAGAGGCCCATGCGCCAAGGAAACTTGGGGAGGGAAGAGTCCTCAAGGGGGAAGGCACCTCCGAGGTGCCTTGGGGAGGATGGACTCCTCCCCCCTCTTGGCCGCACCCCTTCCTTGGAGGAAGGGGCAAGGCTGCGCCTCCCCCCTCTCCCTTGCCCCTATATATAGTGGAGGGGAGGGAGGGCATCCATACCTGAAGCCCTGGCGCCTCCCTCCCTCCCGTGACACCTCCTCCTCTCCCGTAGGTGCTTGGCGAAGCCCTGCAGGGTTGCCACGCTCCTCCATCACCACCAGGCCGTTGTGCTGCTGTTGGATGGAGTCTTCCTCAACCTCTCCCTCTATCCTTGCTGGATCAAGACGTGGGAGACGTCACCGGGCTGTACGTGTGTTGAACGCGGAGGTGCCGTCCGTTCGGCACTAGGATCTCCGGTGATTTGGATCACGACGAGTACGACTCCTTCAACCCCGTTCTCTTGAACGCTTCCGCTTAGCGATCTACAAGGGTATGTAGATGCACTCTCCTTCCCCTTGTTGCTGGTTTCTCCATAGATAGATCTTGGTGACACGTAAGAAAATTTTGAATTTCTGCTACGTTCCCCAACAAGGTGGTGCGGCTGGAGTCCGTAGAACTCCAGGAAAGACCGGAAGAAGCTGCTCGCCGGCAACCCCAGCCCGCGCAGGCAGTGCGAGCGGAAGATGACCCGCTCGCCCTCCTGTGGGGCGGGGGAAATCTCCCCCTCCGGCGCAAGGCGCACCTGCACGCGATCCTCGCCGGGAAGACGATGGGTCCGGCGGAGGAACTCGATATGGTCTTCATGGACTTCGGAGCCGTCCCAGGTACCGGTGCGTACCGGGGGAGGCGCGGTAGCAGAGGAAGAGCTCATCGTCGCGAGCTGTCACCGCAGCGTGCGCTGGAGCTTGGGCGCGCGGTGGAGCGAGCGAGAGAGAGAAGAAAGAGGAAGCGGGAGAGCGAAGGAGCAGTATGAAGGAGGGGCGCGCGTGCTCCCCTCTCCCCCCTACTTATAGCCCTCGGGGCTGCGAAGCCGAGGGGGTGGGCGTGGGGATATACTGTGCCCACAACCCCATGCCCCCACGATCCCTGCAAAGTTACTGCGCGCAGTAACTCCACAGGAATCCTAAGCGTCCACCGGGGCCACAGCGGATCCGCTCGGGCGCCAAAGCGTGGTAGTGGCGGGCCCCACCTACGGGAATGTCCCATCGCGCGCGTGGGCTGGCAGGACGGCCTAGCCACGTGCCCCTGCGTGGCAGGCCAAGAGCGGGCGGCGGCCTGGAAGCTTAGATAGCACGCCGCTTGAAATCCCGCCGCGACGTTCGAACTACTGAGCAAGTCGGAATAGAGTGAGCCCGAGTCGGGCGAGTCCGACTCCGTCTAGTCGGCCCGGCGGAAGTCAATCAAGACCATGTGTCGAGCATCCGGAGAAAGAAACTGCTGAGGCTTCTCGGCCGATCGTCCGCGGTGCCTCACCAGCTTCGGGGACTACTGTCGGAGTAATGGGCCACGGGTAGGCCAACCCGAGCCCCATGACCTTTCAAGACATCAGGGCAGGCTATTCCCCTCAAGACCACAGGGCGAAGAGCCGCCTCCTGGGGAGTCTACGGCAAGGCGGCCGACTGCCCGCTCACGGCCGAGTCCCAGGGACGACTTCCAGAGAAGCCGGCTTTGGGGAGTCGGCCGGCGACTCCAGCAAACCGTGACCTCATCAAGGAGGACGGGGCAGGGGCGTGGCTACAATGAAGCCCACTCCCCGCCCCTTACCAAGGGCAGGCATGGCTACAGCACGCCGTACCTGGGAAGATCTCCCCGCGGCGTGGCACTGTTGCCCAGCCGGCCCTAACATCAACACCACTGCACCTGGTCTTGCGCCCATGACGGCTTGTCTGTACGGCCTGGAGGCAACAGGGCCCACCAGCCAGCGAGACCTCGGGAGACGGCGGGAGCACCGCCAGTCGGACCCAACGGGAGTCGGCCCGGGGGAGTCGGCCGAGCCCTCCCCCGGGGCCCACGTGCCATTAATCAAGAAGAGATGGGGAGTGGCCACAGTGATCGCCCGCCAAGCGGCGGGGCTGTTGCCATGACCCCATGACCAAGCTTGCATCATCAGGAGCACGGCTATAGTAATCAGCAGCCGGCAAGACCCGCCCGCGGCGGACGCGGCCTGTCGGCTCCGTACCAGACCAGTCGGCGGGCCCCAGCAGCCGGCGGAGAAGTCAGAGGTCGGAGACACTGACGGCTGGGCCCGCGCCCAGTCACATTACCATTGTACCCCTGGGGGTAGGCCTATATAAACCCCCAGGGCACCCATGTAAAGGGTTGGATCCCAGAAGTTCTATACCTCACCAGATAGAGGGAGAGAGCTAGCCTTGCCCTCTCCTACCACCATACACAGCTCAAGGAGCAACTGTGTAAACCCTTGACTATAGTGATCATGCGGAGACCCCGCAGAGCAGCAGTAGGGGTATTATCTCCCCGGAGAGCCCCGAAGCTGGGTAAGATTCGCCGGCATGCATGTCTTCGCCTCATCCCGTTTCCAGGCACCGGCGACGTTCTACTCGCCCCCACCATGATAAGCCATCCATTGGCATATGTCGCACCAAACCCCCGACAATAGATGAAACAACTAATCACTTATCACCTGAGGCATTCAAATAATCAATACACTACACGGATCGAAGGAAACTTACTCAGATTTCATGGATTGGGAGAACATAACCAGAGGATTTATATTTCAAAAAGGGGGAGGCAGGAGTAACCAGAGAAACCCTATGATCTATTTGACACATAAATGGGTATAGATGACTAACTAGTTGTCCGTCGTCGTCAGAGTCGTCCCCGAAGTGGTCGTCAGAGTCGGTGTGGAACTCCGCCTCCGGCTGTGGAAGCTCAACGCCGTCGACGACGTTAGGGTGTAGCGATAACTCGCCAGCAGTGACGGCAACCTCTGTCTCCATCTCCACGCCGTGCTCTGGTGCTTTAGCATCCCCAGCGTAGCCACTCCCTCCGATGGGGCGCTTCGGCGGCATCCTCATATACTGATGGCTTTGAGCTGAGAGCGACGTCGAGGATGCAAGTGGATCAGAGAGAGAGGATTGTGTGTGTAGAAAGAATGGGGGTGCGGCCGCTCAGGCGCACCATTAATATGGAGTAGTGGGAATTGTGGGATAGAGGCGGGTGGCGGTCAAACCGATGGCTCGCCTCCCAATGAGCCTGCCCGCTAGACTATTGGCATGCATACCAAAGTTTCACACAGCTACTCGCACGCCTCCCGATGACACTGTGCAGTGAGCATGCCTCCGTCAATTCACACACCTGCACGCACTCCTCACCGTGTGCCTGCGCGGTGGACGCGTCTGATACGTCTCCAACGTATCTATAATTTTTTATTGTTCCATGCTATATTATATTCTATTTTGGGCATTATTGGGATTTATTATACACTTTTATATTATTTTTGGGACTAACCTATTAATCGGAGGCCTAGCCCAGAATTGTTGTTTCTTTGCCTATTTCAGTGTTTCGCAGAAAAAGAATATCAAACAGAGTCCAAACGGAATGAAACCTTCGAGAACGTGATTTTCGGAACGAACATGATCCAGAGGACTTGGACCCTACGTCAAGACATCAACCAGGAGGCCATGAGGTAGGGGGCGCACCCTCCACCCTCGTGGGCCTCCTGTTGCTCCACCGACGTACTCCTTCCTCCTATATATACCTACGTACCCCGAAACTACCAGATACGGAGCCAAAACCCTAATTCCACCGCCATAACTTTCTGTATCCATGAGATCCCATCTTGGGGCCTTTTCCGGAGCTCCGCCGGAGGGGGCATCGATCACGGAGGGCTTCTACATCAACACCATAGCCCCTCCGATGAAGTGTGAGTAGTTTACTTCAGACCTTCGGGTCCATAGTTATTAGCTAGATGGCTTCTTCTCTCTTTTTGGATCTCGATACAAAGTTCTCCCCATCTCTTGTGGAGATCTATTTGATGTAATCTTATTTTGCGGTGTGTTTGTTGGGACCGATGAATTGTGGATTTATGATCAAGTTTATCTATGAAAAATATTTGAATCTTCTCTGAATTCTTTTACGTATGCTTGGTTACCTTTGCAAGTCTCTTCGAATTATCAGTTTGGTTTGGCCTACTAGATTGATCTTTCTTGCAATGGGAGAAGTGCTTAGCTTTGGGTTCAATCTTGCGGTATCCTTTCCCAGTGACAGTAGGGGCAGCAAGGCATGTATTGTATTGTTGCCATCGAGGATAAGAAGATGGGGTTTATATCATATTGCACGAGTTTATCCCTCTACATCATGTCATCTTGCTTAAAGTGTTACTCTGTTCTTATGAACTTAATACTCTAGATGCATGCTGGATAGCGGTCGATGTGTGGAGTAATAGTAGTAGATGCAGGCAGGAGTCGGTCAACTTTTCTCGGACGTGATGCCTATATACATGATCATACCTAGATATTCTCATAACTATGCTCAATTCTGTCAATTGCTCAACGGTAATTTGTTTACCCACCATGAATACTTATGCTCCTGAGAGAAGCCACTAGTGAAACCTATGGCCCCCGGGTCTATTTTCCATCATATTAACCTTCCAACACTTAGTTATTTTTATTGCCTTTTATTTTACTTTGCATCTTTATAATAAAAATACCAAAAATATTATCTTATCATATCTATCAGATCTCACTCTCATAAGTGACCGTGTAGGGATTGAAAACTCCTTATCGTTTTGGTTGCGAGGATTTATTTGTTTGTGTAGGTGCGAAAGACTCGTGTGTGGCCTCCTACTGGATTGATACCTTGGTTCTCAAAAACTGAGGGAAACACTTACGCTACTTTGCTGCATTACCCTTTCCTCATCAAGGGAAAACCAACGCAGTGCTCAAGAGGTAGCAAGAAGGATTTCTGGCACCGTTGCCAGGGAGGTCTACGTAAAAGTCAACACACCAAGTACCCATCACAAACCCTTATCTCCTGCATTACATTATTTGTCATTTGCCTCTCATTTTCCTCTCCCCCACTTCACCCTTGCCATTTTATTCGCCCTATCTTTTCCATTTGCCTCTTTTTGCCCGTCTCTCGTTTGCTCGTGTGTTGGATTGCTTGCTTGTCACCATGGCTCTACCTAGATTTGGAGATCTTCACCTTAAAAGGTTGGAAGAGATCGAAGGCAACATCAGGAGTTTTATGGTTTTACAATTGAGCATAATAATTTCTTTAGAAATGAGCTTAAGGAACAAAAAGTTTTATGAGTTATATGAATAAAGAGCTCGATGATATGTCCAAAGAATTTGATGGTTTGAAATTTCAGATTGCTCGCCTCGAGAAATTGATAGCTGAAATTTCGGATAAGCAGGCCACCTTAGTTAATAGGATGGCCGCTAAACCGGAGAAGTTCCATGAAAATAAAGATGAAGATCTAAAAGTTATAGATGTGTCCCCTATTAAATCTTTGTTTTGCAATATGAATATTGATAATGATGGGACTAAATGTGATCCACCTTTACCTAGACGGCGTTCCAAAAATTCGGAGTCTTTAGATCTTGATGCTAAAACTGTTAAAAGTGGGAGTGAAGAAGTCAAAACTTTAAATATTAATGAACCCACTATTTTGGATTTCAAGGAATTTAATTCTGATAATTGCTATTTGATATATTGTATTTCCTTGTTGCAATCCGTGCTAAATTCTCCTCATGCTTATAGTCAAAATAAAGCTTTTACTAAACATATCATTGATGCTTTGGTGCAATCTTATGAAGGAAAACTTGAGTTGGAAGTTTCTATCCCTAGAAAACTTTATGATGAGTGGGAACCTACTATTAAAATTAAAATTAAAAGATCATGAATGCTATGCTTTTTGTTATTTGGGTGCTAGTGTTTCCACGATTCCAAAGACTTTGTGTGATTTGCTAGGTTTTCGTGATTTTGATGATTGCTCTTTAAACTTGCACCTTGCGGATTCCACTATTAAGAAACCTATGGGAAGAATTAACGATATTCTTATTGTTGCAAATAGGAATTATGTGCCCGTAGATTTTATTGTTCTTGACATAGATTGCAATCCTTCATGTCCTATTATTCTTGGTAGACCTTTCCTTAGAACGATTGGTGCAATTATTGATATGAAGGAAGGAAATATTAGATTCCAATTTCCGTTAAGGAAAGGCATGGAACACTTTCCTAGAAAGGAAATAAAATTACCATATGAATCTATCATGAGAGGCACTTATGGATTGCCTACCAAAGATGGCAATACCTAGATCTATCCTTGCTTTTTATGCCTAGCTAGGGGCGTTAAACGATAGCGCTTGTTGGGAGGCAACCCAATTTTATTTTTATTCCTTGATTTTTGCTCCTGTTTAGTAATAAATAATTTATCTAGCCTCTGTTTTGTTGTGTTTTTTTGTGTTTAATTAGTGTTTTTTCCAAGTAGAACCGTTGGGAAGACTTGGGGAAAGTCTTTTTAATCTTGCTGTAAAAAACAGAAACTTTAGCGCTCACAAGAATTGCTTCCATTTTTTTTGGAAAGTGATATTTGGTTAATTATTTTTTCAGATGATTAATATATAAATTACTCACGTCCATCAATTTATTTTAGAATTTTTGGGGTTCCAGATCTAGCGTTAGCTACAGATTACTACAGACTGTTCTGTTTTTGACAGATTCTGTTTTTCGTGTGTTGTTTGCTTATTTTAATGAATCTATGGGTAGTAAAATAGTTTATAAACCATAGATAAGTTGGAATACATTAGGTTTAACACAAATATAAATAAATAATGAGTTCATTACAGTACCTTGAAGTGGTGTTTTGTTTTCTTTCGCTAACAGAGCTCACGGGATTTTCTACTTTATGTTTTGTGTTGTGAAGTTTTCAAGTTTTGGGTGAAAGATTTGATGAATTATGGAACAAGGAGTGGCAAGAGCCTAATCTTGGGGGTGCCCATGGAACCCCAAGATAATCTAAGGACACCTAAAAGCCAAAGCTTGGGGATGCCCCGGAAGGCATCTCCTCTTTCGTCTACTTCCATCGGTAACTTTACTTGGAGCTATATTTTTATTCACCACATGATATGTGTTTTGCTTGGAGCATGAGGGAGTCCTGGATTAGGGGGTGTTCGGATAGCCGGACTATACCTTCAGTCGGACTCCTGGACTATGAAGATACAAGATTAAAGACTCCGTCCCGTGTCCGGAGGGGACTTTCCTTGGCGTGGGAGGCAAGCTTGGCGATACGGATATGAAGATCTCCCACCATTGTAACCGACTTTGAGTAACCCTAACCCTCTCCGGTGTCTATATAAACCGGAGGGTTTTAGTCCGTAGGACAACATACACATCAACAATCATACCATAGGCTAGCTTCTAGGGTTTAGCCTCTCCGATCTCGTGGTAGATCTACTCTTGTACTACCCATATCATCAATATTAATCAAGCAGGACATAGGGTTTTACCTCCATCGAGAGGGCCCGAACCTGGGTAAAACTTTGTGTCCCTTGCCTCCTGTTACCATCCGGCCTAGACGCACAGTTCGGGACCCCCTACCCGAGATCCGCCGGTTTTGACACCGACATTGGTGCTTTCATTGAGAGTTCCTCTGTGTCGTCGCCGTCAGGCTCGATGGCTCCTATGATCATCAATAGCGATGCAGTCTAGGGTGAGACCTTCCTCCCTGAATAGATCTTCGTCTTCGGCGGCTTCGCACTGCGGGCCAATTCACTTGGCTATCTGGAGCAGATCGAAAGCTACACCCCTAGCCGTCAGGTCAGATTTGGAAGTTTAAACTACACGGCTGACATCCGTGGGGACTTGATCTTCGACGGATTCGAGCCACCGTCGAGCGTGCCGCACTGTCCCGAAGAGCATGATCTAGCTCTGCCGCCGAACAGTGCCCTGGAGGCCGCACCCGCATCAGCTTCGACCCTTAATTCAGAGCCAACTGCGCCGATCGAGGATGGGAGGTTGGACGCCACCTCGGGGGCTGCGATCCCAACGGTGATTGAGCCAAACACCAGCCCCGTACTCTGCTAGACTCGTGACTCCAAGAAGCTGGACTCCTCTACGGACTCCGAACCCTCCGCGCCCCTGCCGATCAAATCCTATTGGGCACCGATCATGGAGTTTACTGTCGCGGACATCTTTCAGCACTCACCTTTCGGCGATATCCTGAAGACACTGAAGTCTGTCTCTTTATCAAGAGAGCCCTGGCCGGACTACGGTCAGCAAGGTTGGGGTACGGACAATGAAGAATTCAAAGCCCACCCACCACCCACTTTTTAGCCACGGTCGACGACTTAACCGACATGCTCGACTTCGACTCTGAAGACATCGACGGTATGGACGTTGATGAAGGATACGATGATGAACCAGCGCCTACCAGGCCCTGGAAAGCCACCTCGTCATATGACATTTACATGGTGGATACCCCAAAAGAAGGAGATGGCGATGGAACAACAGAGGATGACCCCTCCAATAAACAGCCTAAGCGCCGGCGTCAGTGGCGCCGCTCAAAATCCCGCCAAAACAAATACGGTGATTCCAGCACGGGAGATAATAATACTCCGGAAAGTGCCGAAGAAAATCCCCTCCAGCAAGATTTAGCACAGGAGGATGGAGAAACCAGCCCTCATGAGATAGCGGCAGACAGAGAGGTCGAGGACGACAATTATATGCCTCCCTCCGAAGACGAGGCAAGCCTTGACGACGGCGAATTCATCGTGCCAGAGGATCCCATCGAGCAAGAGCATTTTCAACGCAAGCTTATGGCCACGGCAAGAAGCCTCAAGAAAAAACAGCAACAGCTTAGAGCTGATCAAGATTCGCTAGTCGACAGATGGACTGAAGTCCTCGCGGCCGAAGAGCATAAATTCGAACGCCCCTCCAAGAGCTACCCAAAACGCAGGTTGCTACCCCGATTAGAGCAGGAAGCACTTGATGCGGCCGACCGGCCACCTCGTGGCCGCGACAGAGAGGCCTCTCGGCCCTCCACTCAAGCCGCACCCCATACCAAGGCACGGGAATATGCGTCGGACTTACGAGATATGTTGGAGGACAAGGCAAGGCAAACAAGATCGATCTACGGATCGCGGGGGCGCCCCACGGCTCAAGACGGTAACCGTCACGCCGGCCACAAATTCGGCAGGGCCGAACACAGTAGACAAAGCTCATTGGAGCTACGTCATGATATAGCCCAGTACAGAGGCACCACACACCCACTATGCTTCACAGACGAAATAATGGATCATCAAATCCCTGAGGGTTTCAAACCCGTAAACATCGAATCATATGATGGCACAACAGATCCGGCGGTATGGATCGAGGATTATCTCCTTCATATCCACATGGCCCGCGGCGATGATTTCCACGCCATCAAATACCTCCCACTCAAACTTAAAGGACCAGCTCGGCATTGGCTTAACAGCTTGCCAACAGGATCAATCAGTTGTTGGGAGGACCTGGAAGCCACATTCCTCGACAATTTTCAGGGCACTTATGTGCGACCCCCAAACGCCGATGACCTAAGTCACGTAACACAGCAGCCAGAGGAATCGGCCAGGCAATTCTGGACACGGTTCCTAACAAAGAAAAATCAAATAGTCGACTGTCCGGACGCTGAGGCCCTAGCAGCCTTCAAGCACAATATCCATGACGAGTGGCTGGCCCGGCACCTTGGACAGGAAAAGCCGAAATCTATGGCAGCACTCACGACACTCATGACCCGCTTTTGCGCGGGAGAAGACAGCTGGCTTGCTCGTAGCAACAATATGACCAAGAACCCTGGTAATTCGGACACCAGGGACAGTAGTGGCAAGTCGCGTCGCAACAAGCAAAAGCGCCGCATTAACGGCGACAATGCTGAGGATACGGCAGTTAATGCTAGATTCAGAGGCTCCAAATCCGGTCAGCGGAAAAGGCCATTCAAAATGAATCCTAGGGGCTCGTCCAGTTTGGACCGAATACTCGACCGCTTGTGCCAGATACATGGCACCCCCGAAAAGCCGACCAATCACACCAACAGGTATTGTTGGGTATTCAAGCAGGCAGGCAAGTTAAACGCCGAAAATGAAGACAAGGGGCTGCATAGCGATGACGACGAGGAGCCCCGGCCGCCGAACAACAGTGGACAGAAGGGTTTCCCCCCACAAGTGCGGATGGGGAACATGATATACGCAACCCACGTCCCCAAAAGGGAGCCAAAGCGCACGTTAAGGGACGTATACGCGGTAGAGCCAGTCGCCCCAAAGTTGAACCTCCTGCCCGATCACCTTTGATCGAAGGGACCATCCCACTAGCATCCGTCATGGAGGATTCACCGCATTGGTTCTAGACCCAATTATTGACGGATTTCATCTCACTAGAGTCCTTATGGACAGCAGCAGTAGCCTGAACCTGCTTTACCAGGATACAGTGAGGAAAATGGGCATAGATCCCTCGAGGATTAAGCCCACCAAAACGACCTTTAAAGGCATAATACCAGGTGTAGAGGCCAATTGTACAGGCTCAGTCACACTTGAAGTGGTCTTCGGATCTCCGGATAATTTCAGAAGCGAGGAGTTAATCTTCGACATAGTCCCGTTCCGCAGTGGTTATCACGCACTGCTCGGGCGAACCACATTCTCCAAGTTCAATGCGGTAACGCACTACGCATACCTTAAGCTCAAGATGCCAGGCCCTCGAGGAGTAATTACGGTCAATGGAAACACCGAATGCTCCCACCGAACGGAGGAGCAAACGGCGGCCCTTGCAGCAGAAGTACAAAGCAGCCTCTCCAGGCAGTTCTCCAGTCCGGCCACTAAACGACCGGACACCGTCAAGCGCGCCTGGAGTAACCTACAACAAGACTGCCTGGCACGATCCGAGCAGGCGTAGCAACGCGGCCCCAACCCCAACCCTCGCAAAAAGGCGACGCCAGTACTTCGCGTACATAACTACGCTCTAGAGATACCATGGGTACAGGGGGAGGGGCACCATCACGGCACGCCCGAAACACGGCTTAAACCGTACCAGGGGCTGCCGGTTTTTTTAATTTTTTCTTACTTTCAGGACTCCATCCTTCGGAAGGCCTGTTCGGCAGTTCAATTGCCGCAGAAACGATGCAAGAACCAGGGAAGCAGACAAGCCACGCCGCATTACGGAACCTCTAGGTGTTCTCTATCACGCGCAGTATACCTGTTCCGCATACTATTCCGCAGCTTGCCCCTGGAACGGACATGTTAACTAGTCCAACCTTTCACTTATCGCATTATTTGTATCATTCTGCTTTGATCGCAGCCCCTTCTTAATAAACAATGCATAGCTTTCGTCTATTTTTGCATTACCTTTTTTCTTTATATATGTTCCTTAACGACATGTTGCACCCGTACATGTTGGTACGGCCAAAATATGCCACGGGCTTTAGTACCCCTCAATATGGTGTGAGAAGTCCGAACACTTTAACAAGTGCGGCACCCCGAACTTATAGCATTATTTGCATCGGCTCCGAATCATGTCTTGGGTCAATAGTTGGGTTCGCCCGGCTCCTATGTTTTGGTGCCTTACATTCCGCTATATCGGCTAAGGTAGCACTAGGAGAACCACTGCGATTGTGCCCTAGTTGAGCTGGGTCGAGCACCTCAGTGAAGAAAGATAAAACTGACTGTCATGATGAAGCGAGAGCTGGTCGCTGTTCGAGTGGTTTTTCGAGTCCCTAAAGACTTATGCCACTTAGGGCAAGGAGCCGGCTCTGTCCGGCCAAGGCGTGGATAGCGCCCCGAACTCGGTCTTCCGAACACCAGGGGCTTCGCCAAAATTTAAAATTATAGAATTCTATGGCTAAGTGAGAGTGTTCACGCATTATAGTCCGATTGCCTTGTTCGTTGGGCTGAGCACCTCCCTCGAAGGACCCAAACATGGGAAAAAGAGCGCTCAGGTTTATCCCCGAACACCCCATCACTAGCGGCACGGGGGCAGAAGCTGTCGGGTGGTAGGTGCGACATATGCCAACGGGTGGCTTATCATTGTGGGAGCCAGTAAGACATCGCCGGTGCCTGGAAAAGGGATGAGGCGAAGACATGCACGCCGGCGAATCTTACCCAGCTCCGGGGCTCTCTGTGGAGATAACACCCCTACTGCTGCTCTGCGGGGTCTCCGCATGATCACTAGATGGACAAGTAGCTACACAATGCTCCTTGAGCTGTTTGGTGGGAGGAGGAAGAAGGGCACGACTGGCTTGCTTCTTCTCCTTGGGTGGTGTCTAAAACTAGCTGGAGATCGAACCCTTCGCATGGGTGCCCCGGGGGGTTTATATAGGCCTACCCCCCAGGGGTACATGGTAATCCGACTGGGTGCGGGGCCCAGCCGTCTGTGACTGCGCTCGCCGGCTTCTGCGCCGGCTGCTGGGGTCCGCCGACTGGTGGGTCCCGCCGGCTGCCGGCCCCTTGGTCGACAGGTAGGCCCCACTGTCCAGGACCTTGTCGGCGGCTGGTTACTGTTGCTCTATCTTGGTGACGTGGGCTTCGTCGAGGTAGGCGTGGCTACAGTGCCGCCGTCCGGCGGGCGATTGCTGTAGCCTCACCGCGTCTTGTATCCTTAATGGGGCGTCTCCTTCAAGGGAGGCGGCAAGCCGGCTGCAGGGAGCCGGCTCTGTCCTGGGCCGACTAGGGAGGCGTGGCCGCCTTCGGGTGTCTCTCTGCCCGATGGGGCCCACCGCCCGTGGGCTGTACTGGTAGTCCATCATGGATGACATCAGGGTCAACATGGCAACAGTGTTGCGCCGGCGGGTCATGGCCACCCGTACGGCGCGTTGTGCCGGTCGTGCTCCGGGATTCGGGGGTGGCAGGCTTCACTGTAGCCACGCCCCGTCACATCGCCGTTAGGTGGATGCAAACTTTGAGGGTACGATCTCGACCACTTTGTGGGAGCCGGCTTCTTGGAGTCGGCCTTCTCGAAGCCGGCTTCTTGAAGCCGGCCCTCTCGTGGCTTTCTTTGCAAGGGCTAAAGTTGGGCCGCCTTCCGATGGCCGGCCTGGGTGATGGCCAGCAAGGGGAAGGCGGCCCCACGTCTTGGATTCTTGAGAGCTGGACGGGCTCGTAATTTTTTCAGAAGGGCCAGGGGAAGCCGGCTAGGCTACCCATGGCTATTTACTCCGACAGTAGTCCCCGAAGCTGATCGAGCTTCGAGGCGGACAGAGGGACGAGAAGCTTGGTCAGCTTCCTATCCTGAGGAGCCGGCTTTGCTGGTGTATGCCGATTTCGGAGAGCTCCGTGTCCTGCAGGTGGGAACGTGGTCGACCCGCGAGCTGACCGCGGGCCCTCCCGCGGGCCACGTGGCAGTGAAAACCTGCCAGTGCACACGCGCGACGAGACGCCGCCGCAGGCCCGGGCCCGCCACTCCTAGGCCTCGGCCCAAGCGCTGATCTTCTGTGGCCCATGCGGACCGCTCGCCTTCCCGCGGCGATTTTATTACGCCATTAGGGTGCAATAATCGCGGGACATGGGGGAGTGGGCACAGTCGATCCCCATGTTCCCCCAGCCACGCCTCCTTGGCTCTGCCACGCAAGCCTATAACTAGGGGGAGGAGGGGGAGAGACAGAGGTTCGCACACTCTCCCTCACTCCGCCACTCCTTGTCTTCCTTCTTCTTGCTGCCACCGCAGCCTCCCATCGCAGCGCCGCCGCGCCGCCACATCGTCTTGCTCCCATGGCGCTGTCAAGTTCGTGGGACGGCTCCAACGTCCATGAGGACCACGTTGAGTTCCTTCGCCGGACGCGGCGCCAGCCCGACGCCAACTTCGTGCGGGTCCGCCTGGCGCCAGAGATGGAGATTTCGCCGGCACCGGAGGAGGGCGAGCGGGTCATCTTCCGCTCGCACTCCCTGCGCGGCTTCAGCCTTCCGGCGAGCGGGTTCCTCTGCTCCTTCCTCAAATTCTACAATCTTCAGCCGCATCACCTCACGCCCAACGCGGTGATGCTGCTGTCAGCCTTCGTCTCTCTCTGCGAAGGTTTCTTGGGGTTGCTCCCCAAGTTGGAGCTCTGGGGGGAATACTTCCAGAGCAAACTCGGCACCGTCGTCGCAGGCGTGCCCGCCCCCTGCGGGGCCTACATCGCCATGAGGAGGTCGGGCGAGAACAACCCGTTCCCGCCCATCCCATTGATCCAGTCGGTGAAGATCTGGCAGAAGTCGTACTTCTACGTGAAGAACGTCGCCCAGCAAGGCGACCACGTCAACCTGCCGGCTTACGTAGCCGGCCCGCCGGCTGGGAGGCAACCCTCATGGAGCTTCCGGTCCAGGTCACTGTCTCAGGCCGGGAACGGAGCCGTCTCCCGGCTTCGGGTGATGATCCAGTCGGAAGGCCTGACCGGAGCCGACTTGGTGGCTGCCTTCGTGGAGCACCGGCTACTTCCTCTCCAAAGCCAGCCCCACATGATGTGTCAGATGAGCGGCCGCTTCGACCCAAGCCGGCTAAGCACCAGGGAGATGCCTCATTCGGAGGTGTCGTACATGGTGAATTACATCTCCAACTGCAAGCTTGCCGAGGACTGGCGATACGGCAAGGCGCTGTATTCTCACACCAACCCTCCGCCCGTGGTAAGTTTTTCCTCTCTTTTTTGTTGGTAGCTGGCCTCATGATAGCCGGCTTCTGATTAGTCGGTTCTCCCTTAGCAGAACCCTCTCCTTCCGCCGACGACCAGGGCCACAGGGATAGAGCGCCAGTACGTCCCCGACCGCACGATGGACGATGCCGACGACTCGGACTTGGGAGCGGCCGCCATGGAAGATGCCATCGTGGGGGACAACGACGAGCCCGGAGGCACGGGGCTCACTGCCGGCTTCGAGGACTGGCCGGATGACGCCGAGGTCGAAGTAGCCCCGCGCCGCCAGCCGGCGCCTGATCATCAAGGCGCGGGCTTGTCCGCCGCGTCGGCTGTCAGCGGCGGCGCCCAGAAACGTCGGGCCACATCGATCCTCTTCGGCAGCCGGCCGAAGAAGTCCAAGGCTTCCACCGCGGCGACCAAGCGAGATGAGGCGGCCGCGAAGGCGGACCGCTTCCGCAAGGCGGTGAAGCAGCCGCAGGCGATCTCAGCGTAAGTCATCGAATGCTTGGACGCATACTTTTCATTGTTCTCATCGCTTGAACACTCTTCTAAACCTTTCCTTCCTCGCCGGACAGAGCGCCGCTTTCCCTTCAGCGGGGTCCGGGCGGCTCTGTAGTCGGGCCGACTGGACGGTCTTCAGGCTCCCGCCGCATGGACCCCCGCGCCGACCTCAGGGAGGCCACGGAGCGGACCACCTATGAGGCGCGGGAGGAGCGGGAGGCGGCGGAGCAAGCGGCCGCCTAGGCGGCGAAGGAGCAGGCCGGCGCGGCGGCCAAGGCCCAGGAAGAGGCGGCGGCCGCGGAGACGGAGGCGGAGGGTTCGCATAACCAGCCTCCGTTGCTCGCCATTCCCCTCCGTTCCGTGGCCCCTGACATCCCATTGCCCCTGGCGGAGGAAATCGGCCAAGACCCGCCGCTGATGGAGAGGAGGGAGGACTCCGTGGTCTTCATGGAGAGGGCACCGCCGGCAGCGCCAACCGGAGCGGGCCAAGGCGGCCAATCGTCAGCGGTGCCAGAGGAGCCGGCCGGGGGCGAGCTGGAGGTCGGAGCCGGCCTCGAGGTGCAGCCGGTAACGCGCCGGCGCGTAGGGGGGAGGCACCGCTGCGCCGAAGCCGCGCCGAGTTGCGGGCGCCGGCCGGACGGCGGAGGCCCTGGAGGCGGCCAGCACCGCCACGTCCGAGTGGACTCCCAGCGGGGGGACGGGCGAGCTGAATGTGGCGGCCCAAGAGGTCCGGAGCCGGCTTCAAGCTCAGGCCGCCTTGCTGCAGCAGTACACCCAGGAGTTCCTTTCGACGCGGGTCGCCATCCGGGTGAGTCTTCTATCCTTAGTTGCTTTGTTCTCTTGATTTCTTTCGTGGGGGCGCGTCAGCGCACCCACTGGGTATAGTTCCCGAGATTCGGGCCGACTGCTGAGCAGTCGGGTCGGATCTTCCTTGACGATTACCTTATTCTCGCCTCCTGTCTGATCTTCCAGGAGTATCATAACTCTCATGCTGCCGCCTTCAACTCCCAGGCTCAGGAGTTGGGTCGGAAGACCGAAGACCTGGTAAACAGTCAAAGTGAGTACTTGATCTTGTTTATCTCCTGTGGGGGCGCGTCAGCGCACCCACCGGGTGTAGTCCCCGAGATTCGGGCCGACTGCTGAGCAGCCGGGTCGGATCTTCCCTGACGAATTTTTCCTCATTGGTTTTTTCTTTGGTCTTTCGTGCTTGCAGGGGCCAATGCCGACTTGAGGAGGGAGCTCAGCGAAGTGCAGGCCGCCCTTCGCACCAAGGATACTGAGTACGCCGCCTTAGTCCAGGAGCATGACCGCCTGGCCAAGAAGCTGGCTGACTAGGAGGAGAGCCACAAGGCGGCCCTGAAGAAAGCGTAGGATAGAGAAGCCGCCCTGAAGGCCGAGTTCGAGACTGAGGCGGCGGGCTGGGATGAGACCCGGCAAGCACTGGATGAAGGCTTCGGCCGTATCGAGGACTTGGTCGACGGTAAGCCGCCTTCCTCGCTCCTTTCCTGCCCCTGGCCGCCTGGTTTTTGTTCTGACTTGTGCTGCTTTTTGTTCTCTGTGCAGACTACTTTTCCGGCTACTCCGTCTTTGCTGCCCAAACCATCGAGGCCCATCGCGAAGCGCGCCGTCAGGCGGAGGTCAACATCGCGCCGGACGAGAATCAGACGCTTGACGAGCAGCTCTTGACGGTCCAAGCGCGGCTGCAGCTGGCTCATCGTATGCTTCGCCTCCTCCAACGTGCCGGAGCGCAGGTGTTGGCCGCCCTTTGGCCCGGCGAGATGATTCCCCGCACCCCGAGCTGGACTGCCGACTGGCTGGAGGTTGCAGTCGGTCGCTTTGAAGCTTGGAAGGCGTCGGCGGCCCGGCTTGGAGCCGGGCGGGCGTTGGAGTTCGTCCGAGCTTGGTACCCAGGACTGAACCTGGACCAGCTGCGCACCTGGCGGCTGGAGGCCGACGCAGAGCTGGAGGAGGTGCGGCCGGCTATCGCTCAGCGTGCTTCGACGATCGCCAAGTGCACCGACATCAGCGTTTTTGCGCCTGAAATCAACGATGATGGCGTTGCCCAGCCGGAGGAGTGGTTCGGGCTGAACCCGGCGGTGGGCGAGGACTCGGCAGAGGAGATCGCCTCCAGCGACGAAGGCGAAGACGACGAAGAAGAGGAAGGTGAAGACGTCGAGCCGGCCGGTGGAACAACCGGCCGGCCTCAGGCTGACCGTGCCTCCAGCAATGAGGCGCGCGCAAGCGCCCTCTGCGGGAGCCGATGATCAAGCCGAGGTTCGCCAGCCGGCCACTCCTTCAGCCGGCACAGCCGTCTCCACTGACCAGCCCGGCTCGTCGGTCGCTCCACCGGCTTAATCTGCCGTCCTTGTTTTTCCTGCTTGTGGCCTTCTGAACAACTTTATTAAGCTTTCGCAGTTCCACCCACTGGGGGTGTATCCAAACTATGTTGAATGCTGGCCTCTTGGAGGTCTTTTATGTAAATATTATTGTGTGCATGTTTGGTTTCCATTCACGTATGCTTTTTATCCTTAGGCTTTTTCCTTTCCGCCTTCCCTCTTTGGGGAGGCAAGTACTCGAGCTTTCTTGGATTGAAGTGAAGTGAATGGAAACCGGCCGGCCGGCTACTCTGGTAGTCGGTTGGTGGTAGGAGGCAAACCGGCTTTCGTTATTTTAGTCCGCTAGTCCCTAGCCATTTTTCGTGTGGGCATCCTTTCTTGCTTTTAACTCTTGCCAGTCGGACAGCCGGTTCTTCGAACTGCGACTTTGGCAAGACTTAAGCTTGGGTGTCGGCACACTACTTGTCTTACCGCGGGTAGGACTTCTTATATAACTCTAGTCGGCCAGTCCCCGGGCAGACTAGTCGAACCCGGTGCCGGATGAAACAAGTAAATGAAATGACAAGGTCATAAGCATGATACTCTTCATTCATAGATAAAAGATGGCAGTCCCCGAGCTCTCCTCGGGGGACCTATTGTCTCGTACTTAGTACAAAAGTTAGCGTGATACATACTGCATTTCAACTGAAAAATCTTCGGAGGAGGTTGGCGTTCCATGGTCGTTCCGACTCCTTGCCGGAGTCGTCTCTCTTGCGTGCCTTGGGCTTCTGTGCGTAGGAGTCGTTGCCTAAAGCTCTACTGATGACGAAGGGGCCCTCCCAAGGGGCCAAGAGCTTGTGCTTGCCGGCTGTTCGCTGGATCAGCCGGAGCACAAGATCGCCCTCTTGGAAGGATCTTGGCCTGACCTTCCGACTGTGGTAACGGTGCAAACCCTGCTGGTAGATGGCAGACCGGCTGAGGGCTAACAGCCGGCCTTCTTCCAGCAGGTCGACGCCGTCTTCTCGTGCTTCCTTGGCCTCCGCCTCTGTGTACATGGTCACCCGGGCGAGTCGAACTCGATATCGGTTGGGATGATCGCCTCGGCATCGTATACAAGGAAGAAAGGAGTGAAACCGGTTGACTTGTTTGGAGTAGTGCGCAGACTCCAGAGGACAGCCGGCAGCTCATCGAGCCAACAGCCGGCTGAACGCTCCAGTGGTACGACCAGTCGGGGCTTGATGCCGGAGAGGATGAGGCCGTTGGCTCTCTCGACCTGGCCGTTTGACTGCGGGTGGGCGACGGACGCTAAGTCTAGCCGGATACCTTGTGTTGCGCAGAAATGTGCCAAGGCTCCTTTGGCAAAATTCATGCCATTGTCAGTGATGATGCTGTGTGGCACGCCGTACCGAGTTGTTATATCTGCGATGAATGTCACGGCAGTCGGCCCATTCAGCTTCTTGATCGGCTTTGCCTCAATCCACTTGGTGAATTTGTCCACGGCGACGAGCAAGTGCGTCATGCCGCCGCGCGCCGTATTGAATGGGCCCACCATGTCCAGTCCCCAAACGGCAAAGGGCCAGGTGAGGTGAATGGTCTTGAGTGCCGAAGCCGGCATGTGTTGCTTGGAGCTGAAGAGTTGGCACCCTTTGCAATGTTTAACCAATTCTTTGGCGTCATCCAAGGCAGTCGGCCAAAAGAAACCATGGCGGAAAGTTTTGGCGATGAGTGATCTTGAGGCTGCATGGTGGCCGCATTCTCCTTGGTGGATGTCTCTGAGGATTGCAATGCCCTTCTCTTGCTCGACGCATCGTTGGAGGACTCCAGTGACACTGTGCTTGACGAGCTCTCTGTTGACGATTGTGTATGCTCCGGCTCGGCGTTGGACTTGTCTTGCCTCTATTTCGTCAGCCGGCAGATCTTGGTTTATTAGGAAGTTGAGGATGGACTGAGCCCATGATGGAGCCGCGACTTCTCCTATTGCCAATGTGGCTACTGCCACCAGGGTGGGCGGGCTGGGTGGTGAAATGCTGGAGTCGGCCGCCGGCTGTTGTGTTGGTGTAGTCCCCGGGCCGACTACCGCAGTCCCCGAGCCGGGTGTGGCAATCCCCGGATCGGGCGTAACTGCGGAAGTCCCTGAGCCGGCTACCGAAGTCCCCGGGCCGACTGCTGAAGTCCCCGGGTCGCCTGCTTGGTTCTTCGAGCCGGACCCGGCCGCGTCGGGGTCAGGCGGCACAAATATAGAATCGGACTCTGGAGACGGCTTGATGGACAGCTTGAGGAGGCGTTGTAGAGCGACACCGGTTGGTATTGCTTGCCGAGTGGAGCCTATTCGAGCCAGGGCATCGACCGGCTCATTGTCGGCTCGCGGTACGTGGAGGAACTCGCATCCTTCAAAGTATCCACTGATTTGCTGAACAAGGAAGCGGTAGCTTGCCATATTTGCGTCCTTGGCGTCCCAGTCGCCGGATGATTGCTGGACCACTAAGTCCGAGTCGCCTAACATAAGATCCGGCGAATACCGAGTTCTTTGGCAAGCCGGAGCCTGTGTATGAGCGCCTCGTACTCGGCTACGTTGTTGGAAGCGGCAAAGTGAATCTGCAGCGTGTATCTGAGCTTGTCGCCTTTGGGAGAGGTAAGGACGACGCCGGCTCCCAAGCTGGTGCGCATCTTGGACCCGTCGAAGTGCATGCGCGAATGGGTGGAGTCGGGAGCCGGTGGCAGGTACTGGGTCTCGGCCCAGTCGACGAGGAAGTCGGCCAATGCTTGGGACTTGATGGCGGTGTGGGGCTGGTAGAAGATCGTGTAAGGGGCCAGCTCGATGGCCCATTTCGCCACCCGGCCGGATGCATCCCGGCTGCCTATGATCTCGGCCAGCGGGGCAGTGCATACGACCGTGACGGGATGCTCTTGAAAGGAGGGCTTCAGCTTCTGGGCGGTGAAGTATACGCCGTAACACATCTTCTGGTAGTGCGGGTAGTTCTGCTTCGAGGCGGACAATACCTTGCTCAAATAGTATACTAGCCTCTGGACCGGCTGGGCTCGGCCCTCTTCTGGGTGTTGGACTATGATGACGGTGCTGAGCACCCGGCTGGTTGTGGCAATGTAGAGGAGCATGGGCTCTTTCTAAATCGGCGCCGCTAGGACAGGCGGCATGGCCAACATCTTCTTCAGCTCGTGAAAAGCTTGGTCGGCCTGGTCATTCCACTCGAAGTGAGTGGTCTTCTTCATGAGGCGGTAGAGGGGGAGAGCTTTCTCTCCGAGCCGGCTGATGAAGCGGTTCAGGGAGGCCAAGCATCCGGTGAACTTCTGGATGTCTCGAAGCTTGGTGGGAATCGCCATTCTCTCGATTGCCTTGATCTTCACTGGGTTGCATTCGATGCCGCGTTCGGAGACCAGGAAGCCTAGGAGCTGGCCGGCTGGCACTCTGAACACGCATTTCTCGGGGTTGAGCTTGATTGGGAACCGGCGTAGGTTCTAAAATGTCTCTTTGAGGTCTTCCAGCAAGGTGCCGCGCTTCTCTGTCTTCACCACAATGTCGTCTACGTAGACGTGAGCATTTCTGCCGAGTTGCTTGAGGAGGCACTTCTGCATGCAACGCTGAAAAGTGGCACCGGCATTTCTCAAGCCGAATGTCATAGTCAGGTAGCAGAAGGCTCCGAATGGCGTGATGAAGGCGGTCTTCAGGCGGTCAGCCTGATCTAACTTTATCTGGTGGTATCCTGAGTAAGCATCCAAGAAACTCAACAGCTCGCATCCGTCCATGGAGTCTATCACTTGGTCAATCCTCGGTAGGGCAAAGGGATCTTTAGGGCAGGCCTTGTTGAGGCTTGTGTAGTCTATACACATGTGCCACTTGTTGTTCTTCTTTAGCACGAGGACCGGGTTGGCGAGCCACTCTGGAAAGAAAACTTCCATAATGAAGCCGGCTGCCAGAAGCCGGGCTATCTCTTCCCCTACAATCCTTCTCTTTTCCTCTGATAGTCGTCGGAGGGGCTGTTTGACTGGTTTTGCGTCTTCTCGGACGTGTAGTTTGTGCTCGGCGAATTCCTTCGGAACACCCGGCATGTCCTTGGGGGACCATGCAAAGATGTCCCGATTCCCACGGAGGAAATCGACGAGCTCGCCTTCCTATTTGCTGTTCAGGCTTGCCCCGATGACGGCAAACCTCTCGGGGTGCTCGGGGTCAAGAGGTATCTTCTTTGTTTCTTTGGACGGCTGGAAAGATCCTTGGGCATCATACTCCTTGGGATCAGGGGACAGGTTCGGCTGCTTGCCAGCCATGGCCACGTCCCGGTCCAACATCTTCTTCTCTTCGGCAATCACGAGGGACTCGGCTAGCCGGCTGCTGGAGGCAGCGCACTCGGAGGACTTCTTGTAATCGCCGGCTATGGTGATGACGCCCTTGGAACTCGGTATCTTCATCTTGAGGTATGCATAGTGGGGAACTGCCATGAACCTGGCCAAGGCAGGTCGGCCAAGCAACGCATGGTAGGGGCTCTCCAGGTCCACCACTTCAAACCAGATCGCTTCCCGGCGGAAATGCTCCTTGTCCCCAAAGAGTACATCAATCTTGATCTTGCCAATGGGGGCGCAGGACAAGCCGGGTACGATGCCATGGAACACTGTCCGAGTAGGCATGAGTTGCTTCGTCTTGACATTCAGTTTCTCTAGGGTGTCACGATACAGGATGTTGATGCTGCTCCCGCCGTCTATCAACACACAGGAGAAACGGGCGGCGCGTCTGTCCGTCGCGAGGGTGGCTTCCAGGACCAACGCATAAGAGCCGGGAGACGGCATCACCTCTGGGTGGTCTGCCCGGCTCCAGCTGATAGGTTTTTCTGACCAATGCATGTGTCCGGCGGGGTTGGCAGCGACCATGCTGACTTCCTGGTGCTCTCGGCGTTTGCCGCGCCGATCTTCGGGCTGGCTTGTAAAGCCGATGTAGGTCGCATGCTCATCGGGGAACTCATCGTGCATGGCTCCGACTGCGGGCCGAGCGGCCGGCGGCGGCGGAGCCGGAGGCGGCGGGCCGGCAGGTGGAGGCGGCGCGAGCCCTTCGCCTTTGGAGATTCGGGTGAGCCAATGGCACTTCCAGGTTGTATGATTGGACGGCTTCGCGCCGCTGTGGAATTTGCATGGGGCGTCGAGAGTTTGCTCGTAGGATAAAGCCGGCTGCCAAGCCGGCCGGCCACCCTTGGGTTTCTTGGGCGCGGGCCGCCCTTCAGGCGGCGCGTCTTCGACTGTGGCCACCTGTCGACTGGCGGGAGGCGGCGCAGGGCCCTTGCGCTTGTGGTCGTTCGGGTGTGGGTGTCGGCTGGAATCCCCTGCCGAGGTCTTGGGCGCCGGGTTGAGTACTTTTCCGGACGTGTCTACCCGGAGCTCGGTCTTCATCGAAGAGTCGGCGGTGGCATATTTGTCCGCTATGTCCAGAAGCTCGTCGAGGGTAGTCGGCTCGTTGCGGAGGAGCTTGTGCTTGAGGAGGGTGCCTTCTCGGCACCTGGCAGTGAAGTATTCTATGGCTTGCACCTCGTGCACCCCCTCGCAAGAATTGCGGAGCTCAGCCCAACGCGTGAGGTAGTCGCGAGTGGACTCGGCTGGGCCTTGCACGCACAAGGAGAGCTGCCTGGGCTTGGGAGCCCGCTTGTAGGTGCTGGTGAAGTTGCGGATGAAAGCTTCAGTGAAATCTAGCCAGTTGTTGATGCTGAAGGGCTTGAGGCTGTTGAGCCAGGTCCGCGTCGTGCCTTGCAGCATGAGGGGCACGTACTTCACAGCAACGCGCCGGTTGCCGTTGGCTATGCTAACCGTCGTGGAGTAGTCGATCAACCAATCTTCCGGCTTCACGGAGCCGTTGTACTTGGGCGTGTCTCTTGGGAGCGAGAACCCTTTGGGTAAAGGCTCGTCACGGATGCGGGGGCCGAAACAAGGCGGCCCGACATCGTCTTCTCCTTCCAGCGCCAGGGATCGCGCCAGGCGGTCGATCCAATGGCGGGCGTCGTTCTCGCCGACTCCTTCGCGGCGACCTAGCCGGCCACTGAGAGTCGGATGCGCCACAGGCGATGGGGTGGGATATTTCTCTCCACGGGGCCGAGGCGGAGGCGGGTTTCCCCGCCATTCCACGGCTCGGGGATGGCCTTCTGCATCTCGCTCGATGGAGATTCGGGTCCGGCTTCGGCTGGCAGCCGGCTCTTTCTCGCGCCGTGCGCGTGTGTTGCTCGTAGTCGGTGTCCGGGACG